>NW_027017358.1:0-123804 GCF_036013445.1 Caloenas nicobarica
CCGACAGGGCCCGACAGGGCCCGACAGGGCCCAGTAGAGCCCGACAGAGCCCGACAGAGCCCGACAGAGCCCGACAGAGCCGACAGGGCCCAGTTTAGCCCAGTAGAGCCCGACAGAGCCCGACAGAGCCCGACAGAGCCCGACAGAGCCCAGTAGAGCCCGACAGAGCCCGACAGGGCCCGACAGAGCCTGATAGAGCCCGACAGGGCCCGACAGGGCCCGACAGAGCCCAGTAGAGCCCGACAGAGCCCGACAGGGCCGACAGAGCCCAGTAGAGCCCGACAGAGCCCGACAGAGCCCGACAGGGCCCGACAGGGCCCAGTAGAGATCGACAGAGCCCAACAGGGCCCGACAGGGCCCGACAGGGCCCAGTAGAGCCCGACAGAGCCCGACAGAGCCCGACAGAGCCCAGTAGAGCCCGACAGAGCCCAGTAGAGCCCGACAGAGCCCAGTAGAGCCCGACAGGCCCCGACAGGGTCCGACAGGGCCCGACAGAGCCCAGTTTAGGCCAGTAGAGCCCGACAGAGCCCGACAAGGCCCAGTAGAGCCCGACAGAGCCCAGTAGAGCCCGACAGAGCCCGACAGAGCCCGACAGGGCCCGACAGGGCCCAGTAGAGCCCGACAGTGCCCGACAGAGCCCGACAGAGCCCGACAGGGCCCGACAGGGCCCAGTAGAGCCCGACAGAGCCCGACAGAGCCCAGTAGAGCCCAGTAGAGCCCGACAGAGCCCGGCAGATCCCGACAGAACCCGACAGAGCCCGACAGAGCCCAGTAGAGCCCGACAGAGCCCAACAGAGCCCGACAGAGCCGACAGGGCCCGACAGGGCCCGACAGGGCCCAGTAGAGCCCGACAGGGCCCGACAGGGCCCGACAGGGCCCAGTAGAGCCCGACAGAGACCTACAGAGCCCGACAGGGCCCGACAGGGCCCAGTAGAGCCCGACAGAGCCCGACAGGGCCCGACAGGGCCCGACAGGGCCCAGTAGAGCCCGACAGAGCCCGACAGAGCCCGACAGAGCCCGACAGAGCCCGACAGGGCCCAGTTTAGCCCAGTAGAGCCCGACAGAGCCCGACAGAGCCCGACAGAGCCCGACAGAGCCCAGTAGAGCCCGACAGAGCCCGACAGGGCCCGACAGAGCCTGATAGAGCCCGACAGGGCCCGACAGGGCCCGACAGAGCCCAGTAGAGCCCGACAGAGCCCGACAGGGCCGACAGAGCCCAGTAGAGCCCGACAGAGCCCGACAGAGCCCGACAGGGCCCGACAGGGCCCAGTAGAGATCGACAGAGCCCAACAGGGCCCGACAGGGCCCGACAGGGCCCAGTAGAGCCCGACAGAGCCCGACAGAGCCCGACAGAGCCAGTAGAGCCCGACAGAGCCCAGTAGAGCCCGACAGAGCCCAGTAGAGCCCGACAGGCCCCGACAGGGTCCGACAGGGCCCGACAGAGCCCAGTTTAGGCCAGTAGAGCCCGACAGAGCCCGACAGAGCCCGACAGAGCCCGACAGGGCCCAACAGGGCCAAGTAGAGCCCGACAGAGCCCGACAGAGCCCGACAGAGCCCGAGAGAGCCCGACAGGGCCCGACAGCGCCCGACAGCGCCCGACAGAGCCCGACAGAGCCCGACAGAGCCCGACAGGGCCCGACAGAGCCCGACAGAGCCCGACAGAGCCCGACAGAGCCCGACAGAGCCCGACAAAGCCCGACAAAGCCCGACAGAGCCCGACAGGGCCCAACAGTGCCCGAAAGAGCCCGACAGAGCCCGACAGAGCCCGACAGGGCCCGACAGGGCCCGACAGGGCACGACCAGAGCTAGACAGGGCACGACAGGACCTGACAGAGCCCGACAGAGCCCAACAGAGCCCGACAGAGCCCAACAGAGCCCGACAGGGCCCGACAGGGCCCGACAGGGCCCGACAGGGCCCGACAGAACCCGACAGAGCCCGACAGAGCCCAGTAGAGCCCGACAGAGCCCGACAGAGCCCGACAGGGCCCAGTAGAGCCCGACAGAGCCCGACAGAGCCCGGCAGAGCCCGACAGGGCCCGACAGAGACCGACAGGGCCCGACAGATCCAAACAGAGCCCGACAGGGCCCAGTAGAGCCCGACAGAGCCCGACAGAGCCCGACAGAGCCCGACAGGGCCCGACAGGGCCCGACAGATCCAAACAGAGCCCGACAGGGCCCAGTAGAGCCCGACAGAGCCCGACAGAGCCCGACAGAGCCCGACAGAGGCCGACAGGGCCCGACAGGGCCCGGTAGAGCCCGACAGAGCCCGCCAGAGCCCGCCAGAGCCCGACAGAGCCCGACAGGGCCCGACAGGGCCCGACAGAGCCCGACAGGGCCCGACAGAGCCCAGTAGAGCCCGACAGAGCCCGACAGAGCCCGACAGAGCCCGACAGAGCCCGACAGGGTCCGACAGGGCCCGACAGAGCCCAGTTTAGCCCAGTAGAGCCCGACAGAGCCCGACAGAGCCCGACAGGGCCCGACAGGGCCCGACAGGGCCCAGTAGAGCCCGACAGGGCCCGACAGAGCCCGAGAGAGCCCGACAGAGCCCGACAGGGCCCAGTAGAGCCCGACAGAGCCCGACAGAGCCCGACAGGGCCCGACAGGGCCCAGTAGAGCCCGACAGAGCCCGACAGAACCCGACAGGGCCCGACAGGGCCCGACAGAGCCCGACAGGGCCCGACAGGGCCCGACAGGGCCCAGTAGAGATCGACAGAGCCCGACAGAGACCGACAGAGCCCGACAGAGCCTATTAGATCCCGACAGAGCCCGACAGAGCCCGACAGAGCCCGACAGAGCCCGACAGAGCCCAGTAGAGCCCGACAGAGCCCGACAGAGCCCGACAGGGCCCAGTAGAGCCCGACAGTGCCCGACAGAGCCCGACAGAGCCCGACAGGGCCCGACAGGGCCCAGTAGAGCCCGACAGAGCCCGACAGAGCCCAGTAGAGCCCGACAGAGCCCGGCAGATCCCGACAGAACCCGACAGAGCCCGACAGAGCCCAGTAGAGCCCGACAGAGCCCAACAGAGCCCGACAGAGCCCGACAGGGCCCGACAGGGCCCGACAGGGCCCAGTAGAGCCCGACAGAGCCCGACACGGCCCGACAGGGCCCGACAGGGCCCAGTAGAGCCCGACAGAGACCTACAGAGCCCGACAGGGCCCGACAGGGCCCAGTACAGCCCGACAGAGCCCGACAGGGCCCGACAGGGCCCGACAGGGCCCAGTAGAGCCCGACAGAGCCCGACAGAGCCCGACAGAGCCCGACAGAGCCCGACAGAGCCCGACAGGGCCCAGTTTAGCCCAGTAGAGCCCGACAGAGCCCGACAGAGCCCGACAGAGCCCGACAGAGCCCAGTAGAGCCCGACAGAGCCCGACAGGGCCCGACAGAGCCTGATAGAGCCCGACAGGGCCCGACAGGGCCCGACAGAGCCCAGTAGATCCCGACAGAGCCCGACAGGGCCGACAGGGCCTGACAGGGCCCAGTAGAGCCCGACAGAGCCCGACAGAGCCCGACAGAGCCCGACAGAGCCCGACAGGGTCCGACAGGGCCCGACAGAGCCCAGTTTAGCCCAGTAGAGCCCGACAGAGCCCGACAGAGCCCAACAGGGCCCGACAGGGCCCGACAGGGCCCGACAGAGCCCGACAGGGCCCAGTAGAGCCCGACAGGGCCCGACAGAGCCCGAGAGAGCCCGACAGAGCCCGACAGGGCCCAGTAGAGCCCGACAGAGCCCGACAGGGCCCGACAGGGCCCAGTAGAGCCCGACAGAGCCCGACAGAGCCCGACAGGGCCCGACAGAGCCGAGTTTAGCCCAGTAGAGCCCGACAGGGCCCGACAGGGCCCGACAGGGAACAGTAGAGCCCAGTAGAGCCCGACAGAGCCCGACAGAGCCCGACAGAGCCCGACAGAGCCCGACAGGGCCCGACAGGGCCCGACAGGGCCCGACAGGGCCCAGTTTAGCCCAGTAGAGCCGGACAGAACCCGACAGAGCCCGACAGGGCCCGACAGGGCCCGACAGGGCCCAGTAGAGCCCGACAGAGCCCGACAGAACCCGACAGGGCCCGACAGGGCCCGACAGGGCCCGACAGAGCCCGACAGGGCCCGACAGGGCCCAGTAGTGATCGACAGAGCCCGACAGAGACCGACAGAGCCCGACAGAGCCTATTAGATCCCGACAGAGCCCGACAGAGCCCGACAGAGCCCGACAAGGCCCAGTAGAGCCCGACAGAGCCCAGTAGAGCCCGACAGAGCCCGACAGAGCCCGACAGGGCCCGACAGGGCCCAGTAGAGCCCGACAGTGCCCGACAGAGCCCGACAGAGCCCGACAGGGCCCGACAGGGCCCAGTAGAGCCCGACAGAGCCCGACAGAGCCCAGTAGAGCCCAGTAGAGCCCAGTAGAGCCCGACAGAGCCCGGCAGATCCCGACAGAACCCGACAGAGCCCGACAGAGCCCAGTAGAGCCCGACAGAGCCCAACAGAGCCCGACAGAGCCCGACAGGGCCCGACAGGGCCCGACAGGGCCCAGTAGAGCCCGACAGGGCCCGACAGGGCCCGACAGGGCCCAGTAGAGCCCGACAGAGACCTACAGAGCCCGACAGGGCCCGACAGGGCCCAGTAGAGCCCGACAGAGCCCGACAGGGCCCGACAGGGCCCGACAGGGCCCAGTAGAGCCCGACAGAGCCCGACAGAGCCCGACAGAGCCCGACAGAGCCCGACAGGGCCCAGTTTAGCCCAGTAGAGCCCGACAGAGCCCGACAGAGCCCGACAGAGCCCGACAGAGCCCAGTAGAGCCCGACAGAGCCCGACAGGGCCCGACAGAGCCTGATAGAGCCCGACAGGGCCCGACAGGGCCCGACAGAGCCCAGTAGAGCCCGACAGAGCCCGACAGGGCCGACAGGGCCTGACAGGGCCCAGTAGAGCCCGACAGAGCCCGACAGAGCCCAGTAGAGATCGACAGAGCCCAACAGGGCCCGACAGGGCCCGACAGGGCCCAGTAGAGCCCGACAGAGCCCGACAGAGCCCGACAGAGCCCAGTAGAGCCCGACAGAGCCCAGTAGAGCCCGACAGAGCCCAGTAGAGCCCGACAGGCCCCGACAGGGTCCGACAGGGCCCGACAGAGCCCAGTTTAGGCCAGTAGAGCCCGACAGAGCCCGACAGAGCCCGACAGAGCCCGACAGGGCCCAACAGGGCCAAGTAGAGCCCGACAGAGCCCGACAGAGCCCGACAGAGCCCGACAGAGCCCGACAGGGCCCGACAGGGCCCGACAGCGCCCGACAGCGCCCGACAGAGCCCGACAGAGCCCGACAGAGCCCGACAGAGCCCGACAGGGCCCGACAGAGCCCGACAGAGCCCGACAGAGCCCGACAAAGCCCGACAAAGCCCGACAGAGCCCGACAGAGCCCGACAGAGCCCGACAGGGCCCAACAGTGCCCGAAAGAGCCCGACAGAGCCCGACAGAGCCCGACAGGGCCCGACAGAGCCCGACAGGGCCCGACAGGGCCCGACAGGGCCCGACAGGGCCCGACAGGGCACGACAGAGCTAGACAGGGCACGACAGGACCTGACAGAGCCCGACAGAGCCCAACAGAGCCCGACAGAGCCCAACAGAGCCCGACAGGGCCCGACAGGGCCCGACAGGGCCCGACAGGGCCCGACAGAACCCGACAGAGCCCGACAGAGCCCAGTAGAGCCCGACAGAGCCCGACAGAGCCCGACAGGGCCCAGTAGAGCCCGACAGAGCCCGACAGAGCCCGGCAGAGCCCGACAGGGCCCGACAGAGACCGACAGGGCCCGACAGATCCAAACAGAGCCCGACAGGGCCCAGTAGAGCCCGACAGAGCCCGACAGAGCCCGACAGAGCCCGACAGGGCCCGACAGGGCCCGACAGATCCAAACAGAGCCCGACAGGGCCCAGTAGAGCCCGACAGAGCCCGCCAGAGCCCGACAGAGCCCGACAGGGCCCGACAGGGCCCGACAGAGCCCGACAGAGCCCGACAGAGCCCGACAGAGCCCGACAGGGCCCGACAGGGCCCGACAGGGCCCAGTAGAGCCCGACAGAGCCCGACAGAGCCCGACAGGGCCCGACAGAGCCCGACAGAGCCCGACAGGGTCCGACAGGGCCGGACAGAGCCCAGTTTAGCCCAGTAGAGCCCGACAGAGCCCGACAGAGCCCGACAGGGCCCGACAGGGCCCGACAGGGCCCAGTAGAGCCCGACAGGGCCCGACAGAGCCCGAGAGAGCCCGACAGAGCCCGACAGGGCCCAGTAGAGCCCGACAGAGCCCGACAGAGCCCGACAGGGCCCGACAGGGCCCAGTAGAGCCCGACAGAGCCCGACAGAACCCGACAGGGCCCGACAGGGCCCGACAGAGCCCGACAGGGCCCGACAGGGCCCGACAGGGCCCAGTAGAGATCGACAGAGCCCGACAGAGACCGACAGAGCCCGACAGAGCCTATTAGATCCCGACAGAGCCCGACAGAGCCCGACAGAGCCCGACAAGGCCCAGTAGAGCCCGACAGAGCCCAGTAGAGCCCGACAGAGCCCGACAGAGCCCGACAGGGCCCGACAGGGCCCAGTAGAGCCTGACAGTGCCCGACAGAGCCCGACAGAGCCCGACAGGGCCCGACAGAGCCCGACAGAGCCCAGTAGAGCCCGACAGAGCCCGACAGAGCCCGACAGGGCCCGACAGAGCCCGACAGGGCCCGACAGAGCCCGACAGGGCCCAGTAGAGCCCAGTAGAAACCGACAGAGCCCGACAGAGCCCGACAGAGCCCGACAGAGCCCGACAGAGCCCGACAGGGCCCGACAGGGCCCGACAGAGCTCGACAGGGACCGACAGGGCCCGACAGAGCTCGACAGGGACCGACAGGGCCCGACAGGGCCCGACAGAGCCCGACAGGGCCCGACAGGGCCCGACAGGGCCCGACAGAGCCCGACAGAGCCCAGTAGAGCCCGACAGAGCCCGACAGAGCCCGACAGAGCCCGACAGAGCCCAGTAGAACCCGACAGAGCCCGACAGAGCCCGACAGAGCCCGACAGAGCCCGACAGAGCCCGACAGAGCCCGACAGAGCCCGACAGGGCCCGACAGAGCCCGACAGAGCCCGACAGGGCCCGACAGGGCCCGACAGGGCCCGACAGGGCCCGACAGAGCCCGACAGAACCCGACAGAACCCGACAGAACCCGACAGAGCCCGACAGAGCCCGACAGAGCCCGACAGGGCCCGACAGGGCCCAGTAGATCCCGACAGAGCCCGACAGAGCCCGACAGAGCCCGACAAAGCCCGACAAAGCCCGACAAAGCCCGACAGAGCCCGACAGAGCCCGACAGGGCCCAACAGGGCCCAACAGGGCCCGACAGAACCCGACAGAGCCCAGTAGAGCCCGACAGAGCCCGACAGAGCCCGACAGAGCCCGACAGGGCCCGACAGGGCCCGACAGGGCCCAGTAGAGCCCGACAGAGCCCGACAGAGCCCGACAGGGCCCGACAGAGCCCGACAGAGCCCGACAGAGCCCGACAGAGCCCGACAAAGCCCGACAAAGCCCGACAGAGCCCGACAGAGCCCGACAGAGCCCGACAGAGCCCGACAGGGCCCGAAAGAGCCCGACAGACCCCGACAGAGCCCAGTAGAGCCCGACAGAGCCCGACAGAGCCCGACAGAGCCCGACAGAGCCCGACAGAGCCCGACAGGGCCCGACAGGGCCCGACAGGGCCCGACAGGGCCCGACAGGGCACGACAGAGCTAGACAGGGCACGACAGGACCTGACAGAGCCCGACAGAGCCCAACAGAGCCCGACAGAGCCCGACAGGGCCCGACAGGGCCCGACAGGGCCCGACAGGGCCCGACAGGGCCCGACAGAACCCGACAGAGCCCGACAGAGCCCAGTAGAGCCCGACAGAGCCCAACAGAGCCCGGCAGAGCCCGACAGGGCCCGACAGAGACCGACAGGGCCCGACAGAGCCCGACAGGGCCCGACAGGGCCCAGTACAGCCCGACAGAGCCCGACAGAGCCCGACAGGGCCCGACAGGGCCCGACAGAGCTCGACAGGGCCCGACAGGGCCCGACAGAGTCCGACAGGGCCCGACAGAGCCCGACAGGGCCCGACAGGGCCCGACAGAGCCCGACAGGGCCCGACAGAGCCCAGTAGAGCTCAGTAGAACCCGACAGAGCCCGACAGAGCCCGACAGAGCCCGACAGAGCCCGACAGAGCCCGACAGGGCCCGACAGAGCCCGACAGGGCCCGACAGAGCCCGACAGGGCCCGACAGGGCCCAGTAGAGCCCGACAGAGCCCGACAGGGCCCGACAGGGCCCAGTAGAGCTCGACAGAGCCCGACAGAGCCCGACAGGGCCCGACAGAGCCCGACAGGGCCCAGTAGAGCCCGACAGAGCCCGACAGGGCCCGACAGAGCCCGACAGAGCCCGACAGAGCCCGACAGGGCCCGACAGGGCCCGACAGGGCCCGACAGGGCCCGACAGGGTCCAGTACAGCCCGACAGAGCCCGACAGAGCCCGACAGAGCCCGACAGAGCCCGACAGGGCCCGACAGGGCCCGACAGGGCCCGACAGAGCCCGACAGGGCCCGACAGGGCCCGACAGGGCCCGACAGAGCCCAGTAGAGCTCGACAGAGCCCGACAGAGCCCGACAGGGCCCAGTAGAGCCCGACAGAGCCCGACAGAGCCCGACAGGGCCCGACAGGGCCCGACAGGGCCCGACAGGGCCCGACAGAGCCCGACAGAGCCCGACAGAGCCCGACAGATACCCGACAGAGCCCGACAGGGCCCAGTAGAGCCCGACAGAGCCCGACAGAGCCCGACAGGGCCCGACAGAGCCCGACAGAGCCCGACAGAGCCCGACAGGGCCCAGTAGAGCCCGACAGAGCCCGACAGAGCCCGACAGGGCCCGACAGGGCCCGACAGGGCCCGACAGAGACCAGTAGAGCCCGACAGAGCCCGACCGAGCCCGACAGGGCCCGACCGAGCCCGACAGAGCCCGACAGAGCCCGACAGAGCCCGACAGAGCCCGACAGAGCCCGACAGGGCCCAGTAGAGCCCAGTAGAAACCGACAGAGCCCGACAGAGCCCGACAGAGCCCGACAGGGCCCGACAGGGCCCGACAGGGCCCGACAGAGCTCGACAGGGACCGACAGGGCCCGACAGGGCCCGACAGGGACCGACAGGGCCCGACAGGGACCGACAGAGCCCGACAGGGCCCGACAGGGCCCGAAAGAGCCCGACAGGGCCCGACAGGGCCCGACAGAGCCCGACAGAGCCCGACAGAGCCCGACAGAGCCCGACAGGGCCCAGTAGAGCCCAGTAGAACCCGACAGAGCCCGACAGAGCCCGACAGAGCCCGACAGAGCCCGACAGAGCCCGACAGGGCCCGACAGGGCCCGACAGGGCCCGACAGAGCCCGACAGGGCCCGACAGGGCCCGACAGGGCCCGACAGAGCCCGACAGAACCCGACAGAACCCGACAGAACCCGACAGAGCCCGACAGAGCCCGACAGAGCCCGACAGAGCCCGACAGAGCCCGACAAAGCCCGACAGGGCCCAGTAGATCCCGACAGAGCCCGACAGAGCCCGACAGAGCCCGACAGAGCCCGACAGAGCCCGACAAAGCCCGACAGGGCCCGACAGAGCCCGACAGGGCCCAACAGGGCCCGACAGAACCCGACAGAGCCCAGTAGAGCCCGACAGAGCCCGACAGAGCCCGACAGAGCCCGACAGAGCCCGACAGGGCCCGACAGGGCCCGACAGAGCCCGACAGGGCCCAGTAGAGCCCGACAGAGCCCGACAGGGCCCGACAGAGCCCGACAGAGCCCGACAGAGCCCGACAGAGCCCGACAGAGCCCGACAAAGCCCGACAGAGCCCGACAGAGCCCGACAGAGCCCGACAGGGCCCAACAGTGCCCGAAAGAGCCCGACAGAGCCCGACAGAGCCCAGTAGAGCCCGATAGAGCCCGACAGAGCCCGACAGAGCCCGACAGGGCCCGACAGAGCCCGACAGGGCCCGACAGGGCCCGACAGGGCCCGACAGGGCACGACAGGGCACGACAGGGCACGACAGGACCTGACAGAGCCCGACAGAGCCCAACAGAGCCCGACAGAGCCCAACAGAGCCCGACAGGGCCCGACAGGGCCCGACAGGGCCCGACAGGGCCCGACAGAACCCGACAGAGCCCGACAGAGCCCAGTAGAGCCCGACAGAGCCCGACAGAGCCCGACAGGGCCCAGTAGAGCCCGACAGAGCCCGACAGAGCCCGGCAGAGCCCGACAGGGCCCGACAGAGACCGACAGGGCCCAGTAGAGCCCGACAGAGCCCGACAGAGCCCGACAGGGCCCGACAGGGCCCAGTAGAGCCCGACAGAGCCCGACAGAACCCGACAGGGCCCGACAGGGCCCGACAGAGCCCGACAGGGCCCGACAGGGCCCGACAGGGCCCAGTAGAGATCGACAGAGCCCGACAGAGACCGACAGAGCCCGACAGAGCCTATTAGATCCCGACAGAGCCCGACAGAGCCCGACAGAGCCCGACAAGGCCCAGTAGAGCCCGACAGAGCCCAGTAGAGCCCGACAGAGCCCGACAGAGCCCGACAGGGCCCAGTAGAGCCCGACAGTGCCCGACAGAGCCCGACAGAGCCCGACAGGGCCCGACAGGGCCCAGTAGAGCCCGACAGAGCCCGACAGAGCCCAGTAGAGCCCGACAGAGCCCGGCAGATCCCGACAGAACCCGACAGAGCCCGACAGAGCCCAGTAGAGCCCGACAGAGCCCAACAGACCCGACAGAGCCCGACAGGGCCCGACAGGGCCCGACAGGGCCCAGTAGAGCCCGACAGAGCCCGACAGAGCCCGACAGGGCCCGACAGGGCCCGACAGGGCCCGACAGGGCCCAGTAGAGCCCGACAGGGCCCGACAGAGCCCGAGAGAGCCCCACAGAGCCCGACAGGGCCCAGTAGAGCCCGACAGAGTCCGACAGAGCCCGACAGGGCCCGACAGGGCCCAGTAGAGCCCGACAGAGCCCGACAGAGCCCGACAGGGCCCGACAGGGCCGAGTTTAGCCCAGTAGAGCCCGACAGGGCCCGACAGGGCCCGACAGGGAACAGTAGAGCCCAGTAGAGCCCGACAGAGCCCGACAGAGCCCGACAGAGCCCGACAGAGCCCGACAGGGCCCGACAGGGCCCGACAGGGCCCAGTTTAGCCCAGTAGAGCCGGACAGAACCCGACAGAGCCCGACAGGGCCCGACAGGGCCCGACAGGGCCCAGTAGAGCCCGACAGAGCCCGACAGAACCCGACAGGGCCCGACAGGGCCCGACAGGGCCCGACAGGGCCCAGTAGTGATCGACAGAGCCCGACAGAGACCGACAGAGCCCGACAGAGCCTATTAGATCCCGACAGAGCCCGACAGAGCCCGACAAGGCCCAGTAGAGCCCGACAGAGCCCAGTAGAGCCCGACAGAGCCCGACAGAGCCCGACAGGGCCCGACAGGGCCCAGTAGAGCCCGACAGTGCCCGACAGAGCCCGACAGAGCCCGACAGGGCCCGACAGGGCCCAGTAGAGCCCGACAGAGCCCGACAGAGCCCAGTAGAGCCCAGTAGAGCCCGACAGAGCCCGGCAGATCCCGACAGAACCCGACAGAGCCCGACAGAGCCCAGTAGAGCCCGACAGAGCCCAACAGAGCCCGACAGAGCCCGACAGAGCCCGACAGAGCCCGACAGAGCCCGACAGGGCCCGACAGGGCCCGGTAGAGCCCGCCAGAGCCCGCCAGAGCCCGCCAGAGCCCGACAGAGCCCGACAGGGCCCGACAGGGCCCGACAGGGCCCGACAGAGCCCGACAGAGCCCGACAGGGCCCGACAGGGCCCGACAGGGCCCAGTAGAGCCCGACAGAGCCCGACAGAGCCCGACAGGGCCCGACAGGGCCCGACAGGGCCCGACAGAGCCCAGTAGAGCCCGACAGAGCCCGACAGAGCCCGACAGAGCCCGACAGAGCCCGACAGGGTCCGACAGGGCCCGACAGAGCCCAGTTTAGCCCAGTAGAGCCCGACAGAGCCCGACAGAGCCCGACAGGGCCCGACAGGGCCCGACAGGGCCCAGTAGAGCCCGACAGGGCCCGACAGAGCCCGAGAGAGCCCGACAGAGCCCGACAGGGCCCAGTAGAGCCCGACAGAGCCCGACAGAGCCCGACAGGGCCCGACAGGGCCCAGTAGAGCCCGACAGAGCCCGACAGAACCCGACAGGGCCCGACAGGGCCCGACAGAGCCCGACAGGGCCCGACAGGGCCCGACAGGGCCCAGTAGAGATCGACAGAGCCCGACAGAGACCGACAGAGCCCGACAGAGCCTATTAGATCCCGACAGAGCCCGACAGAGCCCGACAGAGCCCGACAAGGCCCAGTAGAGCCCGACAGAGCCCAGTAGAGCCCGACAGAGCCCGACAGGGCCCAGTAGAGCCCGACAGTGCCCGACAGAGCCCGACAGAGCCCGACAGGGCCCGACAGGGCCCAGTAGAGCCCGACAGAGCCCGACAGAGCCCAGTAGAGCCCGACAGAGCCCGGCAGATCCCGACAGAACCCGACAGAGCCCGACAGAGCCCAGTAGAGCCCGACAGAGCCCAACAGAGCCCGACAGAGCCCGACAGGGCCCGACAGGGCCCGACAGGGCCCAGTAGAGCCCGACAGAGCCCGACAGGGCCCGACAGGGCCCGACAGGGCCCAGTAGAGCCCGACAGAGAACTACAGAGCCCGACAGGGCCCGACAGGGCCCGACAGGGCCCGACAGGGCCCAGTAGAGCCCGACAGAGCCCGACAGAGCCCGACAGAGCCCGACAGAGCCCGACAGAGCCCGACAGGGCCCAGTTTAGCCCAGTAGAGCCCGACAGAGCCCGACAGAGCCCGACAGAGCCCGACAGAGCCCAGTAGAGCCCGACAGAGCCCGACAGGGCCCGACAGAGCCTGATAGAGCCCGACAGGGCCCGACAGGGCCCGACAGAGCCCAGTAGATCCCGACAGAGCCCGACAGGGCCGACAGGGCCTGACAGGGCCCAGTAGAGCCCGACAGAGCCCGACAGAGCCCGACAGAGCCCGACAGAGCCCGACAGGGTCCGACAGGGCCCGACAGAGCCCAGTTTAGCCCAGTAGAGCCCGACAGAGCCCGACAGAGCCCGACAGGGCCCGACAGGGCCCGACAGGGCCCAGTAGAGCCCGACAGGGCCCGACAGAGCCCGAGAGAGCCCGACAGAGCCCGACAGGGCCCAGTAGAGCCCGACAGAGCCCGACAGGGCCCGACAGGGCCCAGTAGAGCCCGACAGAGCCCGACAGAGCCCGACAGGGCCCGACAGAGCCGAGTTTAGCCCAGTAGAGCCCGACAGGGCCCGACAGGGCCCGACAGGGAACAGTAGAGCCCAGTAGAGCCCGACAGAGCCCGACAGAGCCCGACAGAGCCCGACAGAGCCCGACAGAGCCCGACAGGGCCCGACAGGGCCCGACAGGGCCCAGTTTAGCCCAGTAGAGCCGGACAGAACCCGACAGAGCCCGACAGGGCCCGACAGGGCCCGACAGGGCCCAGTAGAGCCCGACAGAGCCCGACAGAACCCGACAGGGCCCGACAGGGCCCGACAGAGCCCGACAGGGCCCGACAGGGCCCGACAGGGCCCAGTAGTGATCGACAGAGCCCGACAGAGACCGACAGAGCCCGACAGAGCCTATTAGATCCCGACAGAGCCCGACAGAGCCCGACAGAGCCCGACAAGGCCCAGTAGAGCCCGACAGAGCCCAGTAGAGCCCGACAGAGCCCGACAGGGCCCGACAGGGCCCAGTAGAGCCCGACAGTGCCCGACAGAGCCCGACAGAGCCCGACAGGGCCCGACAGGGCCCAGTAGAGCCCGACAGAGCCCGACAGAGCCCAGTAGAGCCCAGTAGAGCCCGACAGAGCCCGGCAGATCCCGACAGAACCCGACAGAGCCCGACAGAGCCCAGTAGAGCCCGACAGAGCCCAACAGAGCCCGACAGAGCCCGACAGGGCCCGACAGGGCCCGACAGGGCCCAGTAGAGCCCGACAGGGCCCGACAGGGCCCGACAGGGCCCAGTAGAGCCCGACAGAGACCTACAGAGCCCGACAGGGCCCGACAGGGCCCAGTAGAGCCCGACAGAGCCCGACAGGGCCCGACAGGGCCCGACAGGGCCCAGTAGAGCCCGACAGAGCCCGACAGAGCCCGACAGAGCCCGACAGAGCACGACAGGGCCCAGTTTAGCCCAGTAGAGCCCGACAGAGCCCGACAGAGCCCGACAGAGCCCGACAGAGCCCAGTAGAGCCCGACAGAGCCCGACAGGGCCCGACAGAGCCTGATAGAGCCCTACAGGGCCCGACAGGGCCCGACAGAGCCCAGTAGAGCCCGACAGAGCCCGACAGGGCCGACAGGGCCTGACAGGGCCCAGTAGAGCCCGACAGAGCCCGACAGAGCCCGACAGGGCCCGACAGGGCCCAGTAGAGATCGACAGAGCCCAACAGGGCCCGACAGGGCCCGACAGGGCCCAGTAGAGCCCGACAGAGCCCGACAGAGCCCGACAGAGCCCAGTAGAGCCCGACAGAGCCCAGTAGAGCCCGACAGAGCCCAGTAGAGCCCGACAGGCCCCGACAGGGTCCGACAGGGCCCGACAGAGCCCAGTTTAGGCCAGTAGAGCCCGACAGAGCCCGACAGAGCCCGACAGAGCCCGACAGGGCCCAACAGGGCCAAGTAGAGCCCGACAGAGCCCGACAGAGCCCGACAGAGCCCGACAGGGCCCGACAGGGCCCGACAGAGCCCGACAGCGCCCGACAGAGCCCGACAGAGCCTGACAGAGCCCGACAGAGCCCGACAAAGCCCGACAAAGCCCGACAGAGCCCGACAGAGCCCGACAGAGCCCGACAGGGCCCAACAGTGCCCGAAAGAGCCCGACAGAGCCCGACAGAGCCCGACAGAGCCCGACAGGGCCAGACAGAGCCCGACAGGGCCCGACAGGGCCCGACAGGGCCCGACAGGGCCCGACAGGGCACGACAGGGCCCGACAGGGCACGACAGGGCACGACAGGACCTGACAGAGCCCGACAGAGCCCGACAGAGCCCAACAGAGCCCGACAGGGCCCGACAGGGCCCGACAGGGCCCGACAGGGCCCGACAGAACCCGACAGAGCCCGACAGAGCCCAGTAGAGCCCGACAGAGCCCGACAGAGCCCGACAGGGCCCAGTAGAGCCCGACAGAGCCCGGCAGAGCCCGACAGGGCCCGACAGAGACCGACAGGGCCCGACAGATCCAAACAGAGCCCGACAGGGCCCAGTAGAGCCCGACAGAGCCCGACAGAGCCCGACAGAGCCCGACAGAGCCCGACAGGGCCCGACAGGGCCCGACAGATCCAAACAGAGCCCGACAGGGCCCAGTAGAGCCCGACAGAGCCCGACAGAGCCCGACAGAGGCCGACAGAGGCCGACAGGGCCCGACAGGGCCCGGTAGAGCCCGACAGAGCCCGCCAGAGCCCGCCAGAGCCCGACAGAGCCCGACAGGGCCCGACAGGGCCCGACAGAGCCCGACAGAGCCCGACAGAGCCCGACAGGGCCCGACAGGGCCCGACAGGGCCCGACAGGGCCCGACAGGGCCCAGTAGAGCCCGACAGAGCCCGACAGAGCCCGACAGGGCCCGACAGGGCCCGACAGGGCCCGACAGGGCCCAGTAGAGCCCGACAGAGCCCGACAGGGCCCAACAGAGCCCGACAGAGCCCGACAGAGCCCGACAGGGCCCAGTAGAGACCAGTAGAACCCGACAGAGCCCAATAGAGCCCGACAGAGCCCGACAGAGCCCGACAGGGCCCAGTAGAGCCCAGTAGAACCCGACAGAGCCCGACAGAGCCCGACAGAGCCCGACAGGGCCCAGTAGAGCCCGACAGAGCCCGACAGAGCCCGACAGGGCCCGACAGGGCCCAGTAGAGCCCGACAGAGCCCGACAGAACCCGACAGGGCCCGACAGGGTCCGACAGAGCCCGACAGGGCCCGACAGGGCCCGACAGGGCCCAGTAGAGATCGACAGAGCCCGACAGAGACCGACAGAGCCCGACAGAGCCTATTAGATCCCGACAGAGCCCGACAGAGCCCGACAGAGCCCGACAAGGCCCAGTAGAGCCCGACAGAGCCCAGTAGAGCCCGACAGAGCCCGACAGAGCCCGACAGGGCCCGACAGGGCCCAGTAGAGCCCGACAGTGCCCGACAGAGCCCGACAGAGCCCGACAGGGCCCGACAGAGCCCGACAGAGCCCAGTAGAGCCCGACAGAGCCCAACAGAGCCCGACAGAGCCCGACAGGGCCCGACAGGGCCCGACAGGGCCCAGTAGAGCCCGACAGGGCCCGACAGGGCCCGACAGGGCCCAGTAGAGCCCGACAGAGACCTACAGAGCCCGACAGGGCCCGACAGGGCCCAGTAGAGCCCGACAGAGCCCGACAGGGCCCGACAGGGCCCGACAGGGCCCAGTAGAGCCCGACAGAGCCCGACAGAGCCCGACAGAGCCCGACAGAGCCCGACAGGGCCCAGTTTAGCCCAGTAGAGCCCGACAGAGCCCGACAGAGCCCGACAGAGCCCGACAGAGCCCAGTAGAGCCCGACAGAGCCCGACAGGGCCCGACAGAGCCTGATAGAGCCCTACAGGGCCCGACAGGGCCCGACAGAGCCCAGTAGAGCCCGACAGAGCCCGACAGGGCCGACAGGGCCTGACAGGGCCCAGTAGAGCCCGACAGAGCCCGACAGAGCCCGACAGGGCCCAGTAGAGCCCGACAGAGCCCAGTAGAGCCCGACAGAGCCCAGTAGAGCCCGACAGGCCCCGACAGGGTCCGACAGGGCCCGACAGAGCCCAGTTTAGGCCAGTAGAGCCCGACAGAGCCCGACAGAGCCCGACAGAGCCCGACAGGGCCCGACAGGGCCAAGTAGAGCCCGACAGAGCCCGACAGAGCCCGACAGAGCCCGACAGGGCCCGACAGGGCCCGACAGGGCCCGACAGCGCCCGACAGAGCCCGACAGAGCCCGACAGAGCCCGACAGAGCCCGACAAAGCCCGACAAAGCCCGACAGAGCCCGACAGAGCCCGACAGAGCCCGACAGAGCCCGACAGGGCCCAACAGTGCCCGAAAGAGCCCGACAGAGCCCGACAGAGCCCGACAGAGCCCGACAGGGCCCGACAGGGCCCGACAGGGCCCGACAGGGCCCGACAGGGCCCGACAGGGCACGACAGGACCTGACAGAGCCCGACAGAGCCCAACAGAGCCCGACAGAGCCCAACAGAGCCCGACAGGGCCCGACAGGGCCCGACAGGGCCCGACAGGGCCCGACAGGGCCCGACAGAACCCGACAGAGCCCGACAGAGCCCAGTAGAGCCCGACAGAGCCCGACAGAGCCCGACAGAGCCCGACAGGGCCCAGTAGAGCCCGACAGAGCCCGACAGAGCCCGGCAGAGCCCGACAGGGCCCGACAGAGACCGACAGGGCCCGACAGATCCAAACAGAGCCCGACAGGGCCCAGTAGAGCCCGACAGAGCCCGACAGAGCCCGACAGAGCCCGACAGGGCCCGACAGGGCCCGACAGATCCAAACAGAGCCCGACAGGGCCCAGTAGAGCCCGACAGAGCCCGACAGAGCCCGACAGAGGCCGACAGAGGCCGACAGGGCCCGACAGGGCCCGGTAGAGCCCGACAGAGCCCGCCAGAGCCCGCCAGAGCCCGACAGAGCCCGACAGGGCCCGACAGGGCCCGACAGAGCCCGACAGAGCCCGACAGAGCCCGACAGGGCCCGACAGGGCCCGACAGGGCCCAGTAGAGCCCGACAGAGCCCGACAGAGCCCGACAGGGCCCGACAGGGCCCGACAGGGCCCGACAGAGCCCAGTTTAGCCCAGTAGAGCCCGACAGAGCCCGACAGAGCCCGACAGGGCCCGACAGGGCCCGACAGGGCCCAGTAGAGCCCGACAGGGCCCGACAGAGCCCGAGAGAGCCCGACAGAGCCCGACAGGGCCCAGTAGAGCCCGACAGAGCCCGACAGAGCCCGACAGGGCCCGACAGGGCCCAGTAGAGCCCGACAGAGCCCGACAGAACCCGACAGGGCCCGACAGGGCCCGACAGAGCCCGACAGGGCCCGACAGGGCCCGACAGGGCCCAGTAGAGATCGACAGAGCCCGACAGAGCCCGACAGGGCCCGACAGGGCCCAGTAGAGCCCGACAGAGCCCGACAGAACCCGACAGGGCCCGACAGAGCCCGAGAGAGCCCGACAGAGCCCGACAGGGCCCAGTAGAGCCCGACAGAGCCCGACAGAGCCCGACAGGGCCCGACAGGGCCCAGTAGAGCCCGACAGAGCCCGACAGAACCCGACAGGGCCCGACAGGGCCCGACAGAGCCCGACAGGGCCCGACAGGGCCCGACAGGGCCCAGTAGAGATCGACAGAGCCCGACAGAGACCGACAGAGCCCGACAGAGCCTATTAGATCCCGACAGAGCCCGACAGAGCCCGACAGAGCCCGACAAGGCCCAGTAGAGCCCGACAGAGCCCAGTAGAGCCCGACAGAGCCCGACAGAGCCCGACAGGGCCCGACAGGGCCCAGTAGAGCCCGACAGTGCCCGACAGAGCCCGACAGAGCCCGACAGGGCCCGACAGAGCCCGACAGAGCCCAGTAGAGCCCGACAGAGCCCAACAGAGCCCGACAGAGCCCGACAGGGCCCGACAGGGCCCGACAGGGCCCAGTAGAGCCCGACAGAGCCCGACAGGGCCCGACAGGGCCCGACAGGGCCCAGTAGAGCCCGACAGAGACCTACAGAGCCCGACAGGGCCCGACAGGGCCCAGTACAGCCCGACAGAGCCCGACAGGGCCCGACAGGGCCCGACAGGGCCCAGTAGAGCCCGACAGAGCCCGACAGAGACCGACAGAGCCCGACAGAGCCCGACAGAGCCCGACAGGGCCCAGTTTAGCCCAGTAGAGCCCGACAGAGCCCGACAGAGCCCGACAGAGCCCGACAGAGCCCGACAGAGCCCAGTAGAGCCCGACAGAGCCCGACAGGGCCCGACAGAGCCTGATAGAGCCCGACAGGGCCCGACAGGGCCCGACAGAGCCCAGTAGATCCCGACAGAGCCCGACAGGGCCGACAGGGCCTGACAGGGCCCAGTAGAGCCCGACAGAGCCCGACAGAGCCCGACAGAGCCCGACAGAGCCCGACAGAGCCCGACAGGGTCCGACAGGGCCCGACAGAGCCCAGTTTAGCCCAGTAGAGCCCGACAGAGCCCGACAGAGCCCGACAGAGCCCGACAGGGCCCGACAGGGCCCGACAGGGCCCGACAGAGCCCGACAGGGCCCAGTAGAGCCCGACAGGGCCCGACAGAGCCCGAGAGAGCCCGACAGAGCCCGACAGGGCCCAGTAGAGCCCGACAGAGCCCGACAGAGCCCGACAGGGCCCGACAGGGCCCAGTAGAGCCCGACAGAGCCCGACAGAGCCCGACAGAGCCCGACAGAGCCCGACAGGGCCCGACAGGGCCCGACAGAGCTCGACAGGGACCGACAGGGCCCGACAGGGCCCGACAGAGCCCGACAGGGCCCGACAGGGCCCGACAGAGCCCGACAGGGCCCGACAGGGCCCGACAGAGCCCGACAGTGCCCAGTAGAGCCCGACAGAGCCCGACAGAGCCCGACAGAGCCCGACAGAGCCCAGTAGAACCCGACAGAGCCCGACAGAGCCCGACAGAGCCCGACAGAGCCCGACAGAGCCCGACAGAGCCCGACAGGGCCCGACAGAGCCCGACAGAGCCCGACAGGGCCCGACAGAGCCCGACAGGGCCCGACAGAGCCCGACAGAGCCCGACAGAACCCGACAGAACCCGACAGAGCCCGACAGAGCCCGACAGAGCCCGACAGGGCCCGACAGGGCCCAGTAGATCCCGACAGAGCCCGACAGAGCCCGACAGAGCCCGACAAAGCCCGACAAAGCCCGACAAAGCCCGACAGAGCCCGACAGAGCCCGACAGGGCCCAACAGGGCCCAACAGGGCCCGACAGAACCCGACAGAGCCCAGTAGAGCCCGACAGAGCCCGACAGAGCCCGACAGAGCCCGACAGGGCCCGACAGGGCCCGACAGGGCCCAGTAGAGCCCGACAGAGCCCGACAGAGCCCGACAGGGCCCGACAGAGCCCGACAGAGCCCGACAGAGCCCGACAGAGCCCGACAGAGCCCGACAAAGCCCGACAGAGCCCGACAGAGCCCGACAGAGCCCGACAGGGCCCAACAGGGCCCGAAAGAGCCCGACAGACCCCGACAGAGCCCAGTAGAGCCCGACAGAGCCCGACAGAGCCCGACAGAGCCCGTCAGAGCCCGACAGGGCCCGACAGGGCCCGACAGGGCACGACAGAGCTAGACAGGGCACGACAGGACCTGACAGAGCCCGACAGAGCCCAACAGAGCCCGAGAGAGCCCGACAGGGCCCGACAGGGCCCGACAGGGCCCGACAGGGCCCGACAGAACCCGACAGAGCCCGACAGAGCCCAGTAGAGCCCGACA
Organism: Caloenas nicobarica; assembly: GCF_036013445.1. Lineage (NCBI taxonomy): Eukaryota > Metazoa > Chordata > Aves > Columbiformes > Columbidae > Caloenas > Caloenas nicobarica. Next base: position 20,537 of record NW_027017358.1, read on the forward strand.
GAGCCCGACAGAGCCCGGCAGAGCCCGACAGGGCCCGACAGAGACCGACAGGGCCCGACAGAGCCCGACAGGGCCCGACAGGGCCCGACAGGGCCCGACAGAGCTCGACAGGGCCCGACAGAGCCCGACAGAGCCCGACAGGGCCCGACAGGGCCCGACAGAGCCCGACAGAGCCCGACAGAGCCCAGTAGAGCTCAGTAGAACCCGACAGAGCCCGACAGAGCCCGACAGAGCCCGACAGAGCCCGACAGAGCCCGACAGGGCCCGACAGGGCCCGACAGGGCCCGACAGGGCCCAGTAGAGCCCGACAGAGCCCGACAGGGCCCGACAGGGCCCAGTAGAGCTCGACAGAGCCCGACAGAGCCCGACATGGCCCGACAGAGCCCGACAGGGCCCAGTAGAGCCCGACAGAGCCCGACAGGGCCCGACAGAGCCCGACAGAGCCCGACAGAGCCGACAGGGCCCGACAGAGCCCGACAGGGCCCGACAGGGCCCGACAGGGTCCAGTACAGCCCGACAGAGCCCGACAGAGCCCGACAGAGCCCGACAGAGCCCGACAGAGCCCGACAGGGCCCGACAGGGCCCGACAGAGCCCGACAGGGCCCGACAGGGCCCGACAGGGCCCGACAGAGCCCAGTAGAGCTCGACAGAGCCCGACAGAGCCCGACAGGGCCCAGTAGAGCCCGACAGAGCCCGACAGAGCCCGACAGGGCCCGACAGGGCCCGACAGGGCCCGACAGGGCCCGACAGGGCCCGACAGAGCCCGACAGATACCCGACAGAGCCCGACAGGGCCCAGTAGAGCCCGACAGAGCCCGACAGAGCCCGACAGGGCCCGACAGAGCCCGACAGAGCCCGACAGAGCCCGACAGGGCCCAGTAGAGCCCGACAGAGCCCGACAGAGCCCGACAGGGCCCGACAGGGCCCGACAGGGCCCGACAGAGACCAGTAGAGCCCGACAGGGCCCGACAGGGCCCGAAAGAGCCCGACAGGGCCCGACAGGGCCCGACAGAGCCCGACAGAGCCCGACAGAGCCCGACAGAGCCCGACAGGGCCCAGTAGAGCCCAGTAGAACCCGACAGAGCCCGACAGAGCCCGACAGAGCCCGACAGAGCCCGACAGAGCCCGACAGGGCCCGACAGGGCCCGACAGGGCCCGACAGGGCCCGACAGAGCCCGACAGGGCCCGACAGGGCCCGACAGAGCCCGACAGAACCCGACAGAACCCGACAGAACCCGACAGAGCCCGACAGAGCCCGACAGAGCCCGACAGAGCCCGACAAAGCCCGACAGGGCCCAGTAGATCCCGACAGAGCCCGACAGAGCCCGACAGAGCCCGACAGAGCCCGACAGAGCCCGACAGAGCCCGACAGGGCCCGACAGAGCCCGACAGGGCCCAACAGGGCCCGACAGAACCCGACAGAGCCCAGTAGAGCCCGACAGAGCCCGACAGAGCCCGACAGAGCCCGACAGAGCCCGACAGGGCCCGACAGGGCCCGACAGAGCCCGACAGGGCCCAGTAGAGCCCGACAGAGCCCGACAGGGCCCGACAGAGCCCGACAGAGCCCGACAGAGCCCGACAGAGCCCGACAAAGCCCGACAAAGCCCGACAGAGCCCGACAGAGCCCGACAGAGCCCGACAGGGCCCAACAGTGCCCGAAAGAGCCCGACAGAGCCCGACAGAGCCCAGTAGAGCCCGATAGAGCCCGACAGAGCCCGACAGAGCCCGACAGGGCCCGACAGGGCCCGACAGAGCCCGACAGGGCCCGACAGGGCCCGACAGGGCCCGACAGGGCACGACAGGGCACGACAGGGCACGACAGGGCACGACAGGGCACGACAGAGCCCGACAGAGCCCAACAGAGCCCGACAGAGCCCAACAGAGCCCGACAGGGCCCGACAGGGCCCGACAGGGCCCGACAGGGCCCGACAGGGCCCGACAGAACCCGACAGAGCCCGACAGAGCCCAGTAGAGCCCGACAGAGCCCGACAGAGCCCGACAGGGCCCAGTAGAGCCCGACAGAGCCCGACAGAGCCCGGCAGAGCCCGACAGGGCCCGACAGAGACCGACAGGGCCCAGTACAGCCCGACAGAGCCCGACAGAGCCCGACAGGGCCCGACAGGGCCCAGTAGAGCCCGACAGAGCCCGACAGAACCCGACAGGGCCCGACAGGGCCCGACAGAGCCCGACAGGGCCCGACAGGGCCCGACAGGGCCCAGTAGAGATCGACAGAGCCCGACAGAGACCGACAGAGCCCGACAGAGCCTATTAGATCCCGACAGAGCCCGACAGAGCCCGACAGAGCCCGACAAGGCCCAGTAGAGCCCGACAGAGCCCAGTAGAGCCCGACAGAGCCCGACAGAGCCCGACAGGGCCCAGTAGAGCCCGACAGTGCCCGACAGAGCCCGACAGAGCCCGACAGGGCCCGACAGGGCCCAGTAGAGCCCGACAGAGCCCGACAGAGCCCAGTAGAGCCCGACAGAGCCCGGCAGATCCCGACAGAACCCGACAGAGCCCGACAGAGCCCAGTAGAGCCCGACAGAGCCCAACAGAGCCCGACAGAGCCCGACAGGGCCCGACAGGGCCCGACAGGGCCCAGTAGAGCCCGACAGAGCCCGACAGAGCCCGACAGGGCCCGACAGGGCCCGACAGGGCCCGACAGGGCCCAGTAGAGCCCGACAGGGCCCGACAGAGCCCGAGAGAGCCCCACAGAGCCCGACAGGGCCCAGTAGAGCCCGACAGAGTCCGACAGAGCCCGACAGGGCCCGACAGGGCCCAGTAGAGCCCGACAGAGCCCGACAGAGCCCGACAGGGCCCGACAGAGCCGAGTTTAGCCCAGTAGAGCCCGACAGGGCCCGACAGGGCCCGACAGGGAACAGTAGAGCCCAGTAGAGCCCGACAGAGCCCGACAGAGCCCGACAGAGCCCGACAGAGCCCGACAGGGCCCGACAGGGCCCGACAGGGCCCGACAGGGCCCAGTTTAGCCCAGTAGAGCCGGACAGAACCCGACAGAGCCCGACAGGCCCGACAGGGCCCGACAGGGCCCAGTAGAGCCCGACAGAGCCCGACAGAACCCGACAGGGCCCGACAGGGCCCGACAGGGCCCGACAGGGCCCAGTAGTGATCGACAGAGCCCGACAGAGACCGACAGAGCCCGACAGAGCCTATTAGATCCCGACAGAGCCCGACAGAGCCCGACAAGGCCCAGTAGAGCCCGACAGAGCCCAGTAGAGCCCGACAGAGCCCGACAGAGCCCGACAGGGCCCGACAGGGCCCAGTAGAGCCCGACAGTGCCCGACAGAGCCCGACAGAGCCCGACAGGGCCCGACAGGGCCCAGTAGAGCCCGACAGAGCCCGACAGAGCCCAGTAGGCCCAGTAGAGCCCGACAGAGCCCGGCAGATCCCGACAGAACCCGACAGAGCCCGACAGAGCCCAGTAGAGCCCGACAGAGCCCAACAGAGCCCGACAGAGCCCGACAGAGCCCGACAGAGGCCGACAGAGGCCGACAGGGCCCGACAGGGCCCGGTAGAGACCGACAGAGCCCGCCAGAGCCCGCCAGAGCCCGCCAGAGCCCGACAGGGCCCGACAGGGCCCGACAGAGCCCGACAGAGCCCGACAGAGCCCGACAGGGCCCGACAGGGCCCGACAGGGCCCAGTAGAGCCCGACAGAGCCCGACAGAGCCCGACAGAGCCCGACAGGGCCCGACAGGGCCCGACAGAGCCCAGTAGAGCCCGACAGAGCCCGACAGAGCCCGACAGAGCCCGACAGAGCCCGACAGGGTCCGACAGGGCCCGACAGAGCCCAGTTTAGCCCAGTAGAGCCCGACAGAGCCCGACAGAGCCCGACAGGCCCGACAGGGCCCGACAGGGCCCAGTAGAGCCCGACAGGGCCCGACAGAGCCCGAGAGAGCCCGACAGAGCCCGACAGGGCCCAGTAGAGCCCGACAGAGCCCGACAGAGCCCGACAGGGCCCGACAGGGCCCAGTAGAGCCCGACAGAGCCCGACAGAACCCGACAGGGCCCGACAGGGCCCGACAGAGCCCGACAGGGCCCGACAGGGCCCGACAGGGCCCAGTAGAGATCGACAGAGCCCGACAGAGACCGACAGAGCCCGACAGAGCCTATTAGATCCCGACAGAGCCCGACAGAGCCCGACAGAGCCCGACAAGGCCCAGTAGAGCCCGACAGAGCCCAGTAGAGCCCGACAGAGCCCGACAGAGCCCGACAGGGCCCAGTAGAGCCCGACAGTGCCCGACAGAGCCCGACAGAGCCCGACAGGGCCCGACAGGGCCCAGTAGAGCCCGACAGAGCCCGACAGAGCCCAGTAGAGCCCGACAGAGCCCGGCAGATCCCGACAGAACCCGACAGAGCCCGACAGAGCCCAGTAGAGCCCGACAGAGCCCAACAGAGCCCGACAGAGCCCGACAGGGCCCGACAGGGCCCGACAGGGCCCAGTAGAGCCCGACAGAGCCCGACAGGGCCCGACAGGGCCCGACAGGGCCCAGTAGAGCCCGACAGAGACCTACAGAGCCCGACAGGGCCCGACAGGGCCCAGTACAGCCCGACAGAGCCCGACAGGGCCCGACAGGGCCCGACAGGGCCCAGTAGAGCCCGACAGAGCCCGACAGAGCCCGACAGAGCCCGACAGAGCCCGACAGGGCCCAGTTTAGCCCAGTAGAGCCCGACAGAGCCCGACAGAGCCCGACAGAGCCCGACAGAGCCCGACAGAGCCCAGTAGAGCCCGACAGAGCCCGACAGGGCCCGACAGAGCCTGATAGAGCCCGACAGGGCCCGACAGGGCCCGACAGAGCCCAGTAGATCCCGACAGAGCCCGACAGGGCCGACAGGGCCTGACAGGGCCCAGTAGAGCCCGACAGAGCCCGACAGAGCCCGACAGAGCCCGACAGAGCCCGACAGGGTCCGACAGGGCCCGACAGAGCCCAGTTTAGCCCAGTAGAGCCCGACAGAGCCCGACAGAGCCCGACAGGGCCCGACAGGGCCCGACAGGGCCCAGTAGAGCCCGACAGGGCCCGACAGAGCCCGAGAGAGCCCGACAGAGCCCGACAGGGCCCAGTAGAGCCCGACAGAGCCCGACAGGGCCCGACAGGGCCCAGTAGAGCCCGACAGAGCCCGACAGAGCCCGACAGGGCCCGACAGAGCCGAGTTTAGCCCAGTAGAGCCCGACAGGGCCCGACAGGGCCCGACAGGGAACAGTAGAGCCCAGTAGAGCCCGACAGAGCCCGACAGAGCCCGACAGAGCCCGACAGAGCCCGACAGAGCCCGACAGAGCCCGACAGGGCCCGACAGGGCCCAGTTTAGCCCAGTAGAGCCGGACAGAACCCGACAGAGCCCGACAGGGCCCGACAGGGCCCGACAGGGCCCAGTAGAGCCCGACAGAGCCCGACAGAACCCGACAGGGCCCGACAGGGCCCGACAGAGCCCGACAGGGCCCGACAGGGCCCGACAGGGCCCAGTAGTGATCGACAGAGCCCGACAGAGACCGACAGAGCCCGACAGAGCCTATTAGATCCCGACAGAGCCCGACAGAGCCCGACAGAGCCCGACAAGGCCCAGTAGAGCCCGACAGAGCCCAGTAGAGCCCGACAGAGCCCGACAGAGCCCGACAGGGCCCGACAGGGCCCAGTAGAGCCCGACAGTGCCCGACAGAGCCCGACAGAGCCCGACAGGGCCCGACAGGGCCCAGTAGAGCCCGACAGAGCCCGACAGAGCCCAGTAGAGCCCAGTAGAGCCCGACAGAGCCCGGCAGATCCCGACAGAACCCGACAGAGCCCGACAGAGCCCAGTAGAGCCCGACAGAGCCCAACAGAGCCCGACAGGGCCCGACAGGGCCCGACAGGGCCCGACAGGGCCCAGTAGAGCCCGACAGGGCCCGACAGGGCCCGACAGGGCCCAGTAGAGCCCGACAGAGACCTACAGAGCCCGACAGGGCCCGACAGGGCCCAGTAGAGCCCGACAGAGCCCGACAGGGCCCGACAGGGCCCGACAGGGCCCAGTAGAGCCCGACAGAGCCCGACAGAGCCCGACAGAGCCCGACAGAGCCCGACAGGGCCCAGTTTAGCCCAGTAGAGCCCGACAGAGCCCGACAGAGCCCGACAGAGCCCGACAGAGCCCAGTAGAGCCCGACAGAGCCCGACAGGGCCCGACAGAGCCTGATAGAGCCCTACAGGGCCCGACAGGGCCCGACAGAGCCCAGTAGAGCCCGACAGAGCCCGACAGGGCCGACAGGGCCTGACAGGGCCCAGTAGAGCCCGACAGAGCCCGACAGAGCCCGACAGGGCCCGACAGGGCCCAGTAGAGATCGACAGAGCCCAACAGGGCCCGACAGGGCCCGACAGGGCCCAGTAGAGCCCGACAGAGCCCGACAGAGCCCGACAGAGCCCAGTAGAGCCCGACAGAGCCCAGTAGAGCCCGACAGAGCCCAGTAGAGCCCGACAGGCCCCGACAGGGTCCGACAGGGCCCGACAGAGCCCAGTTTAGGCCAGTAGAGCCCGACAGAGCCCGACAGAGCCCGACAGAGCCCGACAGGGCCCAACAGGGCCAAGTAGAGCCCGACAGAGCCCGACAGAGCCCGACAGAGCCCGACAGGGCCCGACAGGGCCCGACAGAGCCCGACAGCGCCCGACAGAGCCCGACAGAGCCCGACAGAGCCCGACAGAGCCCGACAAAGCCCGACAAAGCCCGACAAAGCCCGACAGAGCCCGACAGAGCCCGACAGTGCCGGAAAGAGCCCGACAGAGCCCGACAGAGCCCGACAGGGCCAGACAGAGCCCGACAGGGCCCGACAGGGCCCGACAGGGCCCGACAGGGCCCGACAGGGCACGACAGGACCTGACAGAGCCCAACAGAGCCCGACAGAGCCCAACAGAGCCCGACAGGGCCCGACAGGGCCCGACAGGGCCCGACAGGGCCCGACAGAACCCGACAGAGCCCGACAGAGCCCAGTAGAGCCCGACAGAGCCCGACAGAGCCCGACAGGGCCCAGTAGAGCCCGACAGAGCCCGACAGAGCCCGGCAGAGCCCGACAGGGCCCGACAGAGACCGACAGGGCCCGACAGATCCAAACAGAGCCCGACAGGGCCCAGTAGAGCCCGACAGAGCCCGACAGAGCCCGACAGAGCCCGACAGGGCCCGACAGGGCCCGACAGATCCAAACAGAGCCCGACAGGGCCCAGTAGAGCCCGACAGAGCCCGACAGAGCCCGACAGAGGCCGACAGAGGCCGACAGGGCCCGACAGGGCCCGGTAGAGCCCGACAGAGCCCGCCAGAGCCCGACAGAGCCCGACAGGGCCCGACAGGGCCCGACAGAGCCCGACAGAGCCCGACAGAGCCCGACAGGGCCCGACAGGGCCCGACAGGGCCCGACAGGGCCCAGTAGAGCCCGACAGAGCCCGACAGAGCCCGACAGGGCCCGACAGGGCCCGACAGGGCCCGACAGAGCCCAGTAGAGCCCGACAGAGCCCGACAGAGCCCGACAGAGCCCGACAGAGCCCGACAGGGTCCGACAGGGCCCGACAGAGCCCAGTTTAGCCCAGTAGAGCCCGACAGAGCCCGACAGAGCCCGACAGGGCCCGACAGGGCCCGACAGGGCCCAGTAGAGCCCGACAGGGCCCGACAGAGCCCGAGAGAGCCCGACAGAGCCCGACAGGGCCCAGTAGAGCCCGACAGAGCCCGACAGAGCCCGACAGGGCCCGACAGGGCCCAGTAGAGCCCGACAGAGCCCGACAGAACCCGACAGGGCCCGACAGGGCCCGACAGAGCCCGACAGGGCCCGACAGAGCCCGACAGGGCCCGACAGGGCCCGACAGGGCCCAGTAGAGATCGACAGAGCCCGACAGAGACCGACAGAGCCCGACAGAGCCTATTAGATCCCGACAGAGCCCGACAGAGCCCGACAGAGCCCGACAAGGCCCAGTAGAGCCCGACAGAGCCCAGTAGAGCCCGACAGAGCCCGACAGAGCCCGACAGGGCCCGACAGGGCCCAGTAGAGCCCGACAGTGCCCGACAGAGCCCGACAGAGCCCGACAGGGCCCGACAGAGCCCGACAGAGCCCAGTAGAGCCCGACAGAGCCCAACAGAGCCCGACAGAGCCCGACAGGGCCCGACAGGGCCCGACAGGGCCCAGTAGAGCCCGACAGGGCCCGACAGGGCCCGACAGGGCCCAGTAGAGCCCGACAGAGACCTACAGAGCCCGACAGGGCCCGACAGGGCCCGACAGGGCCCAGTAGAGATCGACAGAGCCCGACAGAGACCGACAGAGCCCGACAGAGCCTATTAGATCCCGACAGAGCCCGACAGAGCCCGACAGAGCCCAGTAGAGCCCGACAGAGCCCAGTAGAGCCCGACAGAGCCCGACAGAGCCCGACAGGGCCCAGTAGAGCCCGACAGTGCCCGACAGAGCCCGACAGAGCCCGACAGGGCCCGACAGGGCCCAGTAGAGCCCGACAGAGCCCGACAGAGCCCAGTAGAGCCCGACAGAGCCCGGCAGATCCCGACAGAACCCGACAGAGCCCGACAGAGCCCAGTAGAGCCCGACAGAGCCCAACAGAGCCCGACAGAGCCCGACAGGGCCCGACAGGTCCCGACAGGGCCCAGTAGAGCCCGACAGAGCCCGACAGAGCCCGACAGGGCCCGACAGGGCCCGACAGGGCCCGACAGGGCCCAGTAGAGCCCGACAGGGCCCGACAGAGCCCGAGAGAGCCCGACAGGGCCCAGTAGAGCCCGACAGAGTCCGACAGAGCCCGACAGGGCCCGACAGGGCCCAGTAGAGCCCGACAGAGCCCGACAGAGCCCGACAGGGCCCGACAGGGCCCGACAGAGCCGAGTTTAGCCCAGTAGAGCCCGACAGGGCCCGACAGGGCCCGACAGGGAACAGTAGAGCCCAGTAGAGCCCGACAGAGCCCGACAGAGCCCGACAGAGCCCGACAGAGCCCGACAGGGCCCGACAGGGCCCGACAGGGCCCGACAGGGCCCGACAGGGCCCGACAGGGCCCAGTTTAGCCCAGTAGAGCCGGACAGAACCCGACAGAGCCCGACAGGGCCCGACAGGGCCCGACAGGGCCCAGTAGAGCCCGACAGAGCCCGACAGAACCCGACAGGGCCCGACAGGGCCCAGTAGTGATCGACAGAGCCCGACAGAGACCGACAGAGCCCGACAGAGCCTATTAGATCCCGACAGAGCCCGACAGAGCCCGACAAGGCCCAGTAGAGCCCGACAGAGCCCAGTAGAGCCCGACAGAGCCCGACAGAGCCCGACAGGGCCCGACAGGGCCCAGTAGAGCCCGACAGTGCCCGACAGAGCCCGACAGAGCCCGACAGGGCCCGACAGGGCCCAGTAGAGCCCGACAGAGCCCGACAGAGCCCAGTAGAGCCCAGTAGAGCCCGACAGAGCCCGGCAGATCCCGACAGAACCCGACAGAGCCCGACAGAGCCCAGTAGAGCCCGACAGAGCCCAACAGAGCCCGACAGAGCCCGACAGAGCCCGACAGAGCCCGACAGAGCCCGACAGAGGCCGACAGAGGCCGACAGGGCCCGACAGGGCCCGGTAGAGCCCGACAGAGCCCGCCAGAGCCCGCCAGAGCCCGACAGAGCCCGACAGGGCCCGACAGGGCCCGACAGAGCCCGACAGAGCCCGACAGAGCCCGACAGGGCCCGACAGGGCCCGACAGGGCCCAGTAGAGCCCGACAGAGCCCGACAGAGCCCGACAGAGCCCGACAGAGCCCGACAGGGCCCGACAGGGCCCGACAGAGCCCAGTAGAGCCCGACAGAGCCCGACAGAGCCCGACAGAGCCCGACAGAGCCCGACAGGGTCCGACAGGGCCCGACAGAGCCCAGTTTAGCCCAGTAGAGCCCGACAGAGCCCGACAGAGCCCGACAGGGCCCGACAGGGCCCGACAGGGCCCAGTAGAGCCCGACAGGGCCCGACAGAGCCCGAGAGAGCCCGACAGAGCCCGACAGGGCCCAGTAGAGCCCGACAGAGCCCGACAGAGCCCGACAGGGCCCGACAGGGCCCAGTAGAGCCCGACAGAGCCCGACAGAACCCGACAGGGCCCGACAGGGCCCGACAGAGCCCGACAGGGCCCGACAGGGCCCGACAGGGCCCAGTAGAGATCGACAGAGCCCGACAGAGACCGACAGAGCCCGACAGAGCCTATTAGATCCCGACAGAGCCCGACAGAGCCCGACAGAGCCCGACAGAGCCCGACAAGGCCCAGTAGAGCCCGACAGAGCCCAGTAGAGCCCGACAGAGCCCGACAGAGCCCGACAGGGCCCAGTAGAGCCCGACAGTGCCCGACAGAGCCCGACAGAGCCCGACAGGGCCCGACAGGGCCCAGTAGAGCCCGACAGAGCCCGACAGAGCCCAGTAGAGCCCGACAGAGCCCGGCAGATCCCGACAGAACCCGACAGAGCCCGACAGAGCCCAGTAGAGCCCGACAGAGCCCAACAGAGCCCGACAGAGCCCGACAGGGCCCGACAGGGCCCGACAGGGCCCAGTAGAGCCCGACAGGGCCCGACAGGGCCCGACAGGGCCCAGTAGAGCCCGACAGAGACCTACAGAGCCCGACAGGGCCCGACAGGGCCCAGTACAGCCCGACAGAGCCCGACAGGGCCCGACAGGGCCCGACAGGGCCCAGTAGAGCCCGACAGAGCCCGACAGAGCCCGACAGAGCCCGACAGAGCCCGACAGAGCCCAGTTTAGCCCAGTAGAGCCCGACAGAGCCCGACAGAGCCCGACAGAGCCCGACAGAGCCCAGTAGAGCCCGACAGAGCCCGACAGGGCCCGACAGAGCCTGATAGAGCCCGACAGGGCCCGACAGGGCCCGACAGAGCCCAGTAGATCCCGACAGAGCCCGACAGGGCCGACAGGGCCTGACAGGGCCCAGTAGAGCCCGACAGAGCCCAACAGAGCCCGACAGAGCCCGACAGAGCCCGACAGAGCCCGACAGGGTCCGACAGGGCCCGACAGAGCCCAGTTTAGCCCAGTAGAGCCCGACAGAGCCCGACAGAGCCCGACAGGGCCCGACAGGGCCCGACAGGGCCCGACAGAGCCCGACAGAGCCCGACAGGGCCCAGTAGAGCCCGACAGGGCCCGACAGAGCCCGAGAGAGCCCGACAGAGCCCGACAGGGCCCAGTAGAGCCCGACAGAGCCCGACAGGGCCCGACAGGGCCCAGTAGAGCCCGACAGAGCCCGACAGAGCCCGACAGGGCCCGACAGAGCCGAGTTTAGCCCAGTAGAGCCCGACAGGGCCCGACAGGGCCCGACAGGGAACAGTAGAGCCCAGTAGAGCCCGACAGAGCCCGACAGAGCCCGACAGAGCCCGACAGAGCCCGACAGAGCCCGACAGGGCCCGACAGGGCCCAGTTTAGCCCAGTAGAGCCGGACAGAACCCGACAGAGCCCGACAGGGCCCGACAGGGCCCGACAGGGCCCAGTAGAGCCCGACAGAGCCCGACAGAACCCGACAGGGCCCGACAGGGCCCGACAGAGCCCGACAGGGCCCGACAGGGCCCGACAGGGCCCAGTAGTGATCGACAGAGCCCGACAGAGACCGACAGAGCCCGACAGAGCCTATTAGATCCCGACAGAGCCCGACAGAGCCCGACAGAGCCCGACAAGGCCCAGTAGAGCCCGACAGAGCCCAGTAGAGCCCGACAGAGCCCGACAGAGCCCGACAGGGCCCGACAGGGCCCAGTAGAGCCCGACAGTGCCCGACAGAGCCCGACAGAGCCCGACAGGGCCCGACAGGGCCCAGTAGAGCCCGACAGAGCCCGACAGAGCCCAGTAGAGCCCAGTAGAGCCCGACAGAGCCCGGCAGATCCCGACAGAACCCGACAGAGCCCGACAGAGCCCAGTAGAGCCCGACAGAGCCCAACAGAGCCCGACAGAGCCCGACAGGGCCCGACAGGGCCCGACAGGGCCCAGTAGAGCCCGACAGGGCCCGACAGGGCCCGACAGGGCCCAGTAGAGCCCGACAGAGACCTACAGAGCCCGACAGGGCCCGACAGGGCCCAGTAGAGCCCGACAGAGCCCGACAGGGCCCGACAGGGCCCGACAGGGCCCAGTAGAGCCCGACAGAGCCCGACAGAGCCCGACAGAGCCCGACAGAGCCCGACAGGGCCCAGTTTAGCCCAGTAGAGCCCGACAGAGCCCGACAGAGCCCGACAGAGCCCGACAGAGCCCAGTAGAGCCCGACAGAGCCCGACAGGGCCCGACAGAGCCTGATAGAGCCCTACAGGGCCCGACAGGGCCCGACAGAGCCCAGTAGAGCCCGACAGAGCCCGACAGGGCCGACAGGGCCTGACAGGGCCCAGTAGAGCCCGACAGAGCCCGACAGAGCCCGACAGGGCCCGACAGGGCCCAGTAGAGATCGACAGAGCCCAACAGGGCCCGACAGGGCCCGACAGGGCCCAGTAGAGCCCGACAGAGCCCGACAGAGCCCGACAGAGCCCAGTAGAGCCCGACAGAGCCCAGTAGAGCCCGACAGAGCCCAGTAGAGCCCGACAGGCCCCGACAGGGTCCGACAGGGCCCGACAGAGCCCAGTTTAGGCCAGTAGAGCCCGACAGAGCCCGACAGAGCCCGACAGAGCCCGACAGGGCCCAACAGGGCCAAGTAGAGCCCGACAGAGCCCGACAGAGCCCGACAGAGCCCGACAGGGCCCGACAGGGCCCGACAGAGCCCGACAGCGCCCGACAGAGCCCGACAGAGCCCGACAGAGCCCGACAGAGCCCGACAAAGCCCGACAGAGCCCGACAGAGCCCGACAGAGCCCGACAGAGCCCGACAGTGCCGGAAAGAGCCCGACAGAGCCCGACAGAGCCCGACAGAGCCCGACAGGGCCAGACAGAGCCCGACAGGGCCCGACAGGGCCCGACAGGGCCCGACAGGGCCCGACAGGGCCCGACAGGGCCCGACAGGGCCCGACAGGGCCCGACAGGGCACGACAGGACCTGACAGAGCCCGACAGAGCCCAACAGAGCCCGACAGAGCCCAACAGAGCCCGACAGGGCCCGACAGGGCCCGACAGGGCCCGACAGGGCCCGACAGAACCCGACAGAGCCCGACAGAACCCGACAGAGCCCGACAGAGCCCGACAGAGCCCGACAGGGCCCAGTAGAGCCCGACAGAGCCCGACAGAGCCCGGCAGAGCCCGACAGGGCCCGACAGAGACCGACAGGGCCCGACAGATCCAAACAGAGCCCGACAGGGCCCAGTAGAGCCCGACAGAGCCCGACAGAGCCCGACAGAGCCCGACAGGGCCCGACAGGGCCCGACAGATCCAAACAGAGCCCGACAGGGCCCAGTAGAGCCCGACAGAGCCCGACAGAGCCCGACAGAGGCCGACAGAGGCCGACAGGGCCCGACAGGGCCCGGTAGAGCCCGACAGAGCCCGCCAGAGCCCGACAGAGCCCGACAGAGCCCGACAGGGCCCGACAGGGCCCGACAGGGCCCGACAGGGCCCGACAGAGCCCGACAGAGCCCGACAGGGCCCGACAGGGCCCGACGACAGGGCCCGACAGGGCCCAGTAGAGCCCGACAGAGCCCGACAGAGCCCGACAGGGCCCGACAGGGCCCGACAGGGCCCGACAGAGCCCAGTAGAGCCCGACAGAGCCCGACAGAGCCCGACAGAGCCCGACAGGGTCCGACAGGGCCCGACAGAGCCCAGTTTAGCCCAGTAGAGCCCGACAGAGCCCGACAGAGCCCGACAGGGCCCGACAGGGCCCGACAGGGCCCGACAGGGCCCAGTAGAGCCCGACAGGGCCCGACAGAGCCCGAGAGAGCCCGACAGAGCCCGACAGGGCCCAGTAGAGCCCGACAGAGCCCGACAGAGCCCGACAGGGCCCGACAGGGCCCAGTAGAGCCCGACAGAGCCCGACAGAACCCGACAGGGCCCGACAGGGCCCGACAGAGCCCGACAGGGCCCGACAGGGCCCGACAGGGCCCAGTAGAGATCGACAGAGCCCGACAGAGACCGACAGAGCCCGACAGAGCCTATTAGATCCCGACAGAGCCCGACAGAGCCCGACAGAGCCCGACAAGGCCCAGTAGAGCCCGACAGAGCCCAGTAGAGCCCGACAGAGCCCGACAGAGCCCGACAGGGCCCGACAGGGCCCAGTAGAGCCCGACAGTGCCCGACAGAGCCCGACAGAGCCCGACAGGGCCCGACAGAGCCCGACAGGGCCCAGTAGAGCCCGACAGAGCCCAACAGAGCCCGACAGAGCCCGACAGGGCCCGACAGGGCCCAGTAGAGCCCGACAGGGCCCGACAGGGCCCGACAGGGCCCAGTAGAGCCCGACAGAGACCTACAGAGCCCGACAGGGCCCGACAGGGCCCAGTAGAGCCCGACAGAGCCCGACAGGGCCCGACAGGGCCCGACAGGGCCCAGTAGAGCCCGACAGAGCCCGACAGAGCCCGACAGAGCCCGACAGAGCCCGACAGAGCCCGACAGGGCCCAGTTTAGCCCAGTAGAGCCCGACAGAGCCCGACAGAGCCCGACAGAGCCCGACAGAGCCCAGTAGAGCCCGACAGAGCCCGACAGGGCCCGACAGAGCCTGATAGAGCCCTACAGGGCCCGACAGGGCCCGACAGAGCCCAGTAGAGCCCGACAGAGCCCGACAGGGCCGACAGGGCCTGACAGGGCCCAGTAGAGCCCGACAGAGCCCGACAGAGCCCGACAGGGCCCGACAGAGCCCGACAGGGCCCAACAGGGCCAAGTAGAGCCCGACAGAGCCCGACAGAGCCCGACAGAGCCCGACAGAGCCCGACAGGGCCCAACAGGGCCAAGTAGAGCCCGACAGAGCCCGACAGAGCCCGACAGAGCCCGACAGAGCCCGACAGGGCCCGACAGGGCCCGACAGGGCCCGACAGAGCCCGACAGCGCCCGACAGAGCCCGACAGAGCCCGACAGAGCCCGACAGAGCCCGACAGAGCCCGACAGAGCCCGACAAAGCCCGACAAAGCCCGACAGAGCCCGACAGAGCCCGACAGGGCCCAACAGTGCCCGAAAGAGCCCGACAGAGCCCGACAGAGCCCGACAGAGCCCGACAGGGCCCGACAGAGCCCGACAGGGCCCGACAGGGCCCGACAGGGCCCGACAGGGCCCGACAGGGCCCGACAGGGCACGACAGGGCCCGACAGGGCCCGACAGGACCTGACAGAGCCCGACAGAGCCCAACAGAGCCCGACAGGGCCCGACAGGGCCCGACAGGGCCCGACAGGGCCCGACAGGGCCCGACAGAACCCGACAGAGCCCGACAGAGCCCAGTAGAGCCCGACAGAGCCCGACAGAGCCCGACAGGGCCCAGTAGAGCCCGACAGAGCCCGACAGAGCCCGGCAGAGCCCGACAGGGCCCGACAGAGACCGACAGGGCCCGACAGATCCAAACAGAGCCCGACAGGGCCCAGTAGAGCCCGACAGAGCCCGACAGAGCCCGACAGAGCCCGACAGGGCCCGACAGGGCCCGACAGATCAAAACAGAGCCCGACAGGGCCCAGTAGAGCCCGACAGAGCCCGACAGAGCCCGACAGAGGCCGACAGAGGCCGACAGGGCCCGACAGGGCCCGGTAGAGCCCGACAGAGCCCGCCAGAGCCCGCCAGAGCCCGACAGGGCCCGACAGGGCCCGACAGGGCCCGACAGAGCCCGACAGAGCCCGACAGAGCCCGACAGGGCCCGACAGGGCCCGACAGGGCCCGACAGGGCCCAGTAGAGCCCGACAGAGCCCGACAGAGCCCGACAGGGCCCGACAGGGCCCGACAGGGCCCGACAGGGCCCAGTAGAGCCCGACAGAGCCCGACAGAGCCCGACAGAGCCCGACAGGGTCCGACAGGGCCCGACAGAGCCCAGTTTAGCCCAGTAGAGCCCGACAGAGCCCGACAGAGCCCGACAGGGCCCGACAGGGCCCGACAGGGCCCAGTAGAGCCCGACAGGGCCCGACAGAGCCCGAGAGAGCCCGACAGAGCCCGACAGGGCCCAGTAGAGCCCGACAGAGCCCGACAGAGCCCGACAGGGCCCGACAGGGCCCAGTAGAGCCCGACAGAGCCCGACAGAACCCGACAGGGCCCGACAGGGCCCGACAGAGCCCGACAGGGCCCGACAGGGCCCGACAGGGCCCAGTAGAGATCGACAGAGCCCGACAGAGACCGACAGAGCCCGACAGAGCCTATTAGATCCCGACAGAGCCCGACAGAGCCCGACAGAGCCCGACAAGGCCCAGTAGAGCCCGACAGAGCCCAGTAGAGCCCGACAGAGCCCGACAGAGCCCGACAGGGCCCGACAGGGCCCAGTAGAGCCCGACAGTGCCCGACAGAGCCCGACAGAGCCCGACAGGGCCCGACAGAGCCCGACAGAGCCCAGTAGAGCCCGACAGAGCCCAACAGAGCCCGACAGAGCCCGACAGGGCCCGACAGGGCCCGACAGGGCCCGACAGGGCCCAGTAGAGCCCGACAGAGCCCGACAGGGCCCGACAGGGCCCGACAGGGCCCAGTAGAGCCCGACAGAGACCTACAGAGCCCGACAGGGCCCGAAAGGGCCCAGTACAGCCCGACAGAGCCCGACAGGGCCCGACAGGGCCCGACAGGGCCCAGTAGAGCCCGACAGAGCCCGACAGAGCCCGACAGAGCCCGACAGAGCCCGACAGAGCCCGACAGGGCCCAGTTTAGCCCAGTAGAGCCCGACAGAGCCCGACAGAGCCCGACAGAGCCCGACAGAGCCCGACAGAGCCCAGTAGAGCCCGACAGAGCCCGACAGGGCCCGACAGAGCCTGATAGAGCCCGACAGGGCCCGACAGGGCCCGACAGAGCCCAGTAGATCCCGACAGAGCCCGACAGGGCCGACAGGGCCTGACAGGGCCCAGTAGAGCCCGACAGAGCCCGACAGAGCCCGACAGAGCCCGACAGAGCCCGACAGAGCCCGACAGGGTCCGACAGGGCCCGACAGAGCCCAGTTTAGCCCAGTAGAGCCCGACAGAGCCCGACAGAGCCCGACAGAGCCCGACAGGGCCCGACAGGGCCCGACAGGGCCCGACAGAGCCCGACAGGGCCCAGTAGAGCCCGACAGGGCCCGACAGAGCCCGAGAGAGCCCGACAGAGCCCGACAGGGCCCAGTAGAGCCCGACAGAGCCCGACAGAGCCCGACAGGGCCCGACAGGGCCCAGTAGAGCCCGACAGAGCCCGACAGAGCCCGACAGGGCCCGACAGAGCCGAGTTTAGCCCAGTAGAGCCCGACAGGGCCCGACAGGGCCCGACAGGGAACAGTAGAGCCCAGTAGAGCCCGACAGAGCCCGACAGAGCCCGACAGAGCCCGACAGAGCCCGACAGGGCCCGACAGGGCCCGACAGGGCCCAGTTTAGCCCAGTAGAGCCGGACAGAACCCGACAGAGCCCGACAGGGCCCGACAGGGCCCGACAGGGCCCAGTAGAGCCCGACAGAGCCCGACAGAACCCGACAGGGCCCGACAGGGCCCGACAGAGCCCGACAGGGCCCGACAGGGCCCAGTAGTGATCGACAGAGCCCGACAGAGACCGACAGAGCCCGACAGAGCCTATTAGATCCCGACAGAGCCCGACAGAGCCCGACAGAGCCCGACAAGGCCCAGTAGAGCCCGACAGAGCCCAGTAGAGCCCGACAGAGCCCGACAGAGCCCGACAGGGCCCGACAGGGCCCAGTAGAGCCCGACAGTGCCCGACAGAGCCCGACAGAGCCCGACAGGGCCCGACAGGGCCCAGTAGAGCCCGACAGAGCCCGACAGAGCCCAGTAGAGCCCAGTAGAGCCCGACAGAGCCCGGCAGATCCCGACAGAACCCGACAGGGCCCGACAGAGCCCAGTAGAGCCCGACAGGGCCCGACAGGGCCCGACAGGGCCCAGTAGAGCCCGACAGAGACCTACAGAGCCCGACAGGGCCCGACAGGGCCCGGTAGAGCCCGACAGAGCCCGCCAGAGCCCGCCAGAGCCCGACAGGGCCCGACAGGGCCCGACAGGGCCCGACAGAGCCCGACAGAGCCCGACAGAGCCCGACAGGGCCCGACAGGGCCCGACAGGGCCCGACAGGGCCCAGTAGAGCCCGACAGAGCCCGACAGAGCCCGACAGGGCCCGACAGGGCCCGACAGGGCCCGACAGAGCCCAGTAGAGCCCGACAGAGCCCGACAGAGCCCGACAGAGCCCGACAGGGTCCGACAGGGCCCGACAGAGCCCAGTTTAGCCCAGTAGAGCCCGACAGAGCCCGACAGAGCCCGACAGGGCCCGACAGGGCCCGACAGGGCCCAGTAGAGCCCGACAGGGCCCGACAGAGCCCGAGAGAGCCCGACAGAGCCCGACAGGGCCCAGTAGAGCCCGACAGAGCCCGACAGAGCCCGACAGGGCCCGACAGGGCCCAGTAGAGCCCGACAGAGCCCGACAGAACCCGACAGGGCCCGACAGGGCCCGACAGAGCCCGACAGGGCCCGACAGGGCCCGACAGGGCCCAGTAGAGATCGACAGAGCCCGACAGAGACCGACAGAGCCCGACAGAGCCTATTAGATCCCGACAGAGCCCGACAGAGCCCGACAGAGCCCGACAAGGCCCAGTAGAGCCCGACAGAGCCCAGTAGAGCCCGACAGAGCCCGACAGAGCCCGACAGGGCCCGACAGGGCCCAGTAGAGCCCGACAGTGCCCGACAGAGCCCGACAGAGCCCGACAGGGCCCGACAGAGCCCGACAGAGCCCAGTAGAGCCCGACAGAGCCCAACAGAGCCCGACAGAGCCCGACAGGGCCCGACAGGGCCCGACAGGGCCCGACAGGGCCCAGTAGAGCCCGACAGAGCCCGACAGGGCCCGACAGGGCCCGACAGGGCCCAGTAGAGCCCGACAGAGACCTACAGAGCCCGACAGGGCCCGAAAGGGCCCAGTACAGCCCGACAGAGCCCGACAGGGCCCGACAGGGCCCGACAGGGCCCAGTAGAGCCCGACAGAGCCCGACAGAGCCCGACAGAGCCCGACAGAGCCCGACAGAGCCCGACAGGGCCCAGTTTAGCCCAGTAGAGCCCGACAGAGCCCGACAGAGCCCGACAGAGCCCGACAGAGCCCGACAGAGCCCAGTAGAGCCCGACAGAGCCCGACAGGGCCCGACAGAGCCTGATAGAGCCCGACAGGGCCCGACAGGGCCCGACAGAGCCCAGTAGATCCCGACAGAGCCCGACAGGGCCGACAGGGCCTGACAGGGCCCAGTAGAGCCCGACAGAGCCCGACAGAGCCCGACAGAGCCCGACAGAGCCCGACAGGGTCCGACAGGGCCCGACAGAGCCCAGTTTAGCCCAGTAGAGCCCGACAGAGCCCGACAGAGCCCGACAGAGCCCGACAGGGCCCGACAGGGCCCGACAGGGCCCGACAGAGCCCGACAGGGCCCAGTAGAGCCCGACAGGGCCCGACAGAGCCCGAGAGAGCCCGACAGAGCCCGACAGGGCCCAGTAGAGCCCGACAGAGCCCGACAGAGCCCGACAGGGCCCGACAGGGCCCAGTAGAGCCCGACAGAGCCCGACAGAGCCCGACAGGGCCCGACAGAGCCGAGTTTAGCCCAGTAGAGCCCGACAGGGCCCGACAGGGCCCGACAGGGAACAGTAGAGCCCAGTAGAGCCCGACAGAGCCCGACAGAGCCCGACAGAGCCCGACAGAGCCCGACAGGGCCCGACAGGGCCCGACAGGGCCCGACAGGGCCCAGTTTAGCCCAGTAGAGCCGGACAGAACCCGACAGAGCCCGACAGGGCCCGACAGGGCCCGACAGGGCCCAGTAGAGCCCGACAGAGCCCGACAGAACCCGACAGGGCCCGACAGGGCCCGACAGAGCCCGACAGGGCCCGACAGGGCCCAGTAGTGATCGACAGAGCCCGACAGAGACCGACAGAGCCCGACAGAGCCTATTAGATCCCGACAGAGCCCGACAGAGCCCGACAGAGCCCGACAAGGCCCAGTAGAGCCCGACAGAGCCCAGTAGAGCCCGACAGAGCCCGACAGAGCCCGACAGGGCCCGACAGGGCCCAGTAGAGCCCGACAGAGCCCGACAGAGCCCAGTAGAGCCCAGTAGAGCCCGACAGAGCCCGGCAGATCCCGACAGAACCCGACAGGGCCCGACAGAGCCCAGTAGAGCCCGACAGGGCCCGACAGGGCCCGACAGGGCCCAGTAGAGCCCGACAGAGACCTACAGAGCCTGACAGGGCCCGACAGGGCCCAGTAGAGCCCGACAGAGCCCGACAGGGCCCGACAGGGCCCGACAGGGCCCAGTAGAGCCCGACAGAGCCCGACAGAGCCCGACAGAGCCCGACAGAGCCCGACAGGGCCCAGTTTAGCCCAGTAGAGCCCGACAGAGCCCGACAGAGCCGGACAGAGCCCGACAGAGCCCGACAGAGCCCGACAGAGCCCGACAGAGCCTGATAGAGCCCGACAGGGCCCGACAGGGCCCGACAGAGCCCAGTAGAGCCCGACAGAGCCCGACAGGGCCGACAGGGCCTGACAGGGCCCAGTAGAGCCCGACAGAGCCCGACAGAGCCCAACAGGGCCCGACAGGGCCCAGTAGAGATCGACAGAGCCCAACAGGGCCCGACAGGGCCCGACAGGGCCCAGTAGAGCCCGACAGAGCCCGACAGAGCCCGACAGAGCCCAGTAGAGCCCGACAGAGCCCAGTAGAGCCCGACAGAGCCCAGTAGAGCCCGACAGGCCCCGACAGGGTCCGACAGGGCCCGACAGAGCCCAGTTTAGGCCAGTAGAGCCCGACAGAGCCCGACAGAGCCCGACAGAGCCCGACAGGGCCCAACAGGGCCAAGTAGAGCCCGACAGAGCCCGACAGAGCCCGACAGAGCCCGACAGGGCCCGACAGGGCCCGACAGAGCCCGACAGCGCCCGACAGGGCCCGACAGGGCCCAGTAGAGCCCGACAGAGCCCGACTGGGACCGACAGGGCCCAACAGGGCCCGACAGGGCCCAGTAGAGCCCAGTAGAGCCCGACAGAGCCCGACAGAGCCCGACAGAGCCCAGTAGAGCCCGACAGAGCCCGACAGAGCCCGACAGGGCCCGACAGGGCCCAGTAGAGCCCGACAGAGCCCGACAGGGCCCGACAGGGCCCGACAGGGAACGACAAGGCCCGACAGAGCCCGACAGAGCCTGACAGAGCCCAGTAGAGCCCGACAGAGCCCGACAGAGCCCGACAGGGCCCGACAGGGCCCGACAGGGCCCAGTAGAGCCCGACAGAGCCCGACAGAGCCCGACAGGGCCCGACAGAGCCCGACAGGGCCCGACAGGGCCCGATAGAGCCCGACAGGGCCCGACAGGGCCCAGTAGAGCCCGACAGAGCCCGATAGAGCCCGACAGGGCCCGACAGGGCCCGACAGGGCCCGACAGGGAACAGTAGAGCCCAGTAGAGCCCGACAGA
Source organism: Caloenas nicobarica (assembly GCF_036013445.1). Lineage (NCBI taxonomy): Eukaryota > Metazoa > Chordata > Aves > Columbiformes > Columbidae > Caloenas > Caloenas nicobarica. Next base: position 41,951 of record NW_027017358.1, read on the forward strand.
GCCCGACAGGGCCCGACAGAGCCTGATAGAGCCCGACAGGGCCCGACAGGGCCCGACAGAGCCCAGTAGATCCCGACAGAGCCCGACAGGGCCGACAGGGCCTGACAGGGCCCAGTAGAGCCCGACAGAGCCCGACAGAGCCCGACAGAGCCCGACAGAGCCCGACAGAGCCCGACAGGGTCCGACAGGGCCCGACAGAGCCCAGTTTAGCCCAGTAGAGCCCGACAGAGCCCGACAGAGCCCGACAGGGCCCGACAGGGCCCGACAGGGCCCAGTAGAGCCCGACAGGGCCCGACAGAGCCCGAGAGAGCCCGACAGAGCCCGACAGGGCCCAGTAGAGCCCGACAGAGCCCGACAGAGCCCGACAGGGCCCGACAGTGCCCAGTAGATCCCGACAGAGCCCGACAGAACCCGACAGGGCCCGACAGGGCCCGACAGAGCCCGACAGGGCCCGACAGGGCCCGACAGGGCCCAGTAGAGATCGACAGAGCCCGACAGAGACCGACAGAGCCCGACAGAGCCTATTAGATCCCGACAGAGCCCGACAGAGCCCGACAGAGCCCGACAAGGCCCAGTAGAGCCCGACAGAGCCCAGTAGAGCCCGACAGAGCCCGACAGAGCCCGACAGGGCCCGACAGGGCCCAGTAGAGCCCGACAGTGCCCGACAGAGCCCGACAGAGCCCGACAGGGCCCGACAGAGCCCGACAGAGCCCAGTAGAGCCCGACAGAGCCCAACAGAGCCCGACAGAGCCCGACAGGGCCCGACAGGGCCCGACAGGGCCCAGTAGAGCCCGACAGAGCCCGACAGGGCCCGACAGGGCCCGACAGGGCCCAGTAGAGCCCGACAGAGACCTACAGAGCCCGACAGGGCCCGACAGGGCCCAGTACAGCCCGACAGAGCCCGACAGGGCCCGACAGGGCCCGACAGGGCCCAGTAGAGCCCGACAGAGCCCGACAGAGCCCGACAGAGCCCGACAGAGCCCGACAGGGCCCAGTTTAGCCCAGTAGAGCCCGACAGAGCCCGACAGAGCCCGACAGAGCCCGACAGAGCCCGACAGAGCCCAGTAGAGCCCGACAGAGCCCGACAGAGCCCGACAGGGCCCGACAGAGCCTGATAGAGCCCGACAGGGCCCGACAGGGCCCGACAGAGCCCAGTAGATCCCGACAGAGCCCGACAGGGCCGACAGGGCCTGACAGGGCCCAGTAGAGCCCGACAGAGCCCGACAGAGCCCGACAGAGCCCGACAGAGCCCGACAGAGCCCGACAGGGTCCGACAGGGCCCGACAGAGCCCAGTTTAGCCCAGTAGAGCCCGACAGAGCCCGACAGAGCCCGACAGGGCCCGACAGGGCCCGACAGGGCCCGACAGAGCCCGACAGGGCCCAGTAGAGCCCGACAGGGCCCGACAGAGCCCGAGAGAGCCCGACAGAGCCCGACAGGGCCCAGTAGAGCCCGACAGAGCCCGACAGAGCCCGACAGGGCCCGACAGGGCCCAGTAGAGCCCGACAGAGCCCGACAGAGCCCGACAGGGCCCGACAGAGCCGAGTTTAGCCCAGTAGAGCCCGACAGGGCCCGACAGGGCCCGACAGGGAACAGTAGAGCCCAGTAGAGCCCGACAGAGCCCGACAGAGCCCGACAGAGCCCGACAGAGCCCGACAGAGCCCGACAGGGCCCGACAGGGCCCGACAGGGCCCAGTTTAGCCCAGTAGAGCCGGACAGAACCCGACAGAGCCCGACAGGGCCCGACAGGGCCCGACAGGGCCCAGTAGAGCCCGACAGAGCCCGACAGAACCCGACAGGGCCCGACAGGGCCCGACAGAGCCCGACAGGGCCCGACAGGGCCCAGTAGTGATCGACAGAGCCCGACAGAGACCGACAGAGCCCGACAGAGCCTATTAGATCCCGACAGAGCCCGACAGAGCCCGACAGAGCCCGACAAGGCCCAGTAGAGCCCGACAGAGCCCAGTAGAGCCCGACAGAGCCCGACAGAGCCCGACAGGGCCCGACAGGGCCCAGTAGAGCCCGACAGTGCCCGACAGAGCCCGACAGAGCCCGACAGGGCCCGACAGGGCCCAGTAGAGCCCGACAGAGCCCGACAGAGCCCAGTAGAGCCCAGTAGAGCCCGACAGAGCCCGGCAGATCCCGACAGAACCCGACAGAGCCCGACAGAGCCCAGTAGAGCCCGACAGAGCCCAACAGAGCCCGACAGAGCCCGACAGGGCCCGACAGGGCCCGACAGGGCCCAGTAGAGCCCGACAGGTCCCGACAGGGCCCGACAGGGCCCAGTAGAGCCCGACAGAGACCTACAGAGCCCGACAGGGCCCGACAGGGCCCAGTAGAGCCCGACAGAGCCCGACAGGGCCCGACAGGGCCCGACAGGGCCCAGTAGAGCCCGACAGAGCCCCACAGAGCCCGACAGAGCCCGACAGAGCCCGACAGGGCCCAGTTTAGCCCAGTAGAGCCCGACAGAGCCCGACAGAGCCCGACAGAGCCCGACAGAGCCCGACAGAGCCCGACAGAGCCCGACAGGGCCCGACAGGGCACGACAGGGCCCGACAGAGCCCAGTAGAGCCCGACAGAGCCCGACAGGGCCGACAGGGCCTGACAGGGCCCAGTAGAGCCCGACAGAGCCCGACAGAGCCCGACAGGGCCCAGTAGAGATCGACAGAGCCCAACAGGGCCCGACAGGGCCCGACAGGGCCCAGTAGAGCCCGACAGAGCCCGACAGAGCCCGACAGAGCCCAGTAGAGCCCGACAGAGCCCAGTAGAGCCCGACAGAGCCCAGTAGAGCCCGACAGGCCCCGACAGGGTCCGACAGGGCCCGACAGAGCCCAGTTTAGGCCAGTAGAGCCCGACAGAGCCCGACAGAGCCCGACAGAGCCCGACAGGGCCCAACAGGGCCAAGTAGAGCCCGACAGAGCCCGACAGAGCCCGACAGAGCCCGACAGGGCCCGACAGGGCCCGACAGAGCCCGACAGCGCCCGACAGGGCCCGACAGGGCCCAGTAGAGCCCGACAGAGCCCGACTGGGACCGACAGGGCCCAACAGGGCCCGACAGGGCCCAGTAGAGCCCAGTAGAGCCCGACAGAGCCCGACAGAGCCCGACAGAGCCCAGTAGAGCCCGACAGAGCCCGACAGAGCCCGACAGGGCCCGACAGGGCCCAGTAGAGCCCGACAGAGCCCGACAGAGCCCGACAGAGCCCGACAGGGAACGACAAGGCCCGACAGAGCCCGACAGAGCCTGACAGAGCCCAGTAGAGCCCGACAGAACCCGACAGGGCCCGACAGGGCCCGACAGAGCCCAGTTTAGCCCAGTAGAGCCCGACAGAGCCCGACAGGGCCCGACAGGGCCCGACAGGGCCCAGTAGAGCCCGACAGAGCCCGACAGAGCCCGACAGGGCCCGACAGAGCCCGACAGGGCCCGACAGGGCCCGATAGAGCCCGACAGGGCCCGACAGGGCCCAGTAGAGCCCGACAGAGCCCAATAGAGCCCGACAGGGCCCGACAGGGCCCGACAGGGCCCACAGGGAACAGTAGAGCCCAGTAGAGCCCGACAGAGCCCGACAGGGCCCGACAGAGCCTGATAGAGCCCGACAGGGCCCGACAGGGCCCGACAGAGCCCAGTAGATCCCGACAGAGCCCGACAGGGCCGACAGGGCCTGACAGGGCCCAGTAGAGCCCGACAGAGCCCGACAGAGCCCGACAGAGCCCGACAGAGCCCGACAGGGTCCGACAGGGCCCGACAGAGCCCAGTTTAGCCCAGTAGAGCCCGACAGAGCCCGACAGAGCCCGACAGGGCCCGACAGGGCCCGACAGGGCCCAGTAGAGCCCGACAGGGCCCGACAGAGCCCGAGAGAGCCCGACAGAGCCCGACAGGGCCCAGTAGAGCCCGACAGAGCCCGACAGAGCCCGACAGGGCCCGACAGGGCCCAGTAGAGCCCGACAGAGCCCGACAGAGCCCGACAGGGCCCGACAGAGCCGAGTTTAGCCCAGTAGAGCCCGACAGGGCCCGACAGGGCCCGACAGGGAACAGTAGAGCCCAGTAGAGCCCGACAGAGCCCGACAGAGCCCGACAGAGCCCGACAGAGCCCGACAGGGCCCGACAGGGCCCGACAGGGCCCAGTTTAGCCCAGTAGAGCCGGACAGAACCCGACAGAGCCCGACAGGGCCCGACAGGGCCCGACAGGGCCCAGTAGAGCCCGACAGAGCCCGACAGAACCCGACAGGGCCCGACAGGGCCCGACAGAGCCCGACAGGGCCCGACAGGGCCCGACAGGGCCCAGTAGAGATCGACAGAGCCCGACAGAGCCTGTTAGATCCCGACAGAGCCCGACAGAGCCCGACAGAGCCCGACAAGGCCCAGTAGAGCCCGACAGAGCCCAGTAGAGCCCGACAGAGCCCGACAGAGCCCGACAGGGCCCGACAGGGCCCAGTAGAGCCCAACAGTGCCCGACAGAGCCCGACAGAGCCCGACAGGGCCCGACAGGGCCCAGTAGAGCCCGACAGAGCCCGACAGAGCCCAGTAGAGCCCAGTAGAGCCCGACAGAGCCCGGCAGATCCCGACAGAACCCGACAGAGCCCGACAGAGCCCAGTAGAGCCCGACAGAGCCCAACAGAGCCCGACAGAGCCCGACAGGGCCCGACAGGGCCCGACAGGGCCCAGTAGAGCCCGACAGAGCCCGACAGGGCCCGACAGGGCCCAGTAGAGCCCGACAGAGACCTACAGAGCCCGACAGGGCCCGACAGGGCCCAGTAGAGCCCGACAGAGCCCGACAGGGCCCGACAGGGCCCGACAGGGCCCAGTAGAGCCCGACAGAGCCCGACAGAGCCCGACAGAGCCCGACAGAGCCCGACAGGGCCCAGTTTAGCCCAGTAGAGCCCGACAGAGCCCGACAGAGCCCGACAGAGCCAGACAGAGCCCAGTAGAGCCCGACAGAGCCCGACAGGGCCCGACAGAGCCTGATAGAGCCCGACAGGGCCCGACAGGGCCCGACAGAGCCCAGTAGAGCCCGACAGAGCCCGACAGGGCCGACAGGGCTTGACAGGGCCCAGTAGAGCCCGACAGAGCCCGACAGAGCCCGACAGGGCCCGACAGGGCCCAGTAGAGATCGACAGAGCCCAACAGGGCCCGACAGGGCCCGACAGGGCCCAGTAGAGCCCGACAGAGCCCGACAGAGCCCGACAGAGCCCAGTAGAGCCCGACAGAGCCCAGTAGAGCCCGACAGAGCCCAGTAGAGCCCGACAGGCCCCGACAGGGTCCGACAGGGCCCGACAGAGCCCAGTTTAGGCCAGTAGAGCCCGACAGAGCCCGACAGAGCCCGACAGAGCCCGACAGGGCCCAACAGGGCCAAGTAGAGCCCGACAGAGCTCGACAGAGCCCGACAGAGCCCGACAGGGCCCGACAGGGCCCGACAGGGCCCGACAGGGCCCGACAGAGCCCGACAGCGCCCGACAGGGCCCGACAGGGCCCAGTAGAGCCCGACAGAGCCCGACTGGGACCGACAGGGCCCGACAGGGCCCGACAGGGCCCAGTAGAGCCCAGTAGAGCCCGACAGAGCCCGACAGAGCCCGACAGAGCCCAGTAGAGCCCGACAGAGCCCGACAGAGCCCGACAGGGCCCGACAGGGCCCAGTAGAGCCCGACAGAGCCCGACAGAGCCCGACAGAGCCCGACAGGGAACGACAGGGCCCGACAGAGCCCGACAGAGCCTGACAGAGCCCAGTAGAGCCCGACAGAGCCCGACAGGGCCCGACAGAGCCCAGTTTAGCCCAGTAGAGCCCGACAGAGCCCGACAGGGCCCGACAGGGCCCGACAGGGCCCAGTAGAGCCCGACAGAGCCCGACAGGGCCCGACAGGGCCCAACAGAGCCCGACAGGGCCCGACAGGGCCCGACAGAGCCCGACAGGGCCCGACAGGGCCCAGTAGAGCCCGACAGAGCCCGATAGAGCCCGACAGGGCCCGACAGGGCCCGACAGGGCCCGACAGGGAACAGTAGAGCCCAGTAGAGACCGACAGAGCCCGACAGAGCCCGACAGAGCCCGACAGAGCCCGACAGGGCCCAGTAGAGCCCGACAGAGCCCGACAGAGCCCGACAGAACCCGACAGGGCCCGACAGGGCCCAGTAGAGCCCGACAGAGCCCGACAGAGCCCGACAGGGCCCGACAGGGCCCGACAGGGCCCGACAGGGCCCGACAGAGCCCGACAGGGCCCGACAGGGCCCGACAGGGCCCGACAGGGCCCAGTAGAGCCCGACAGAGCCCGACAGAGCCCGACAGAGCCCGACAGAGCCCGACAGGGCCCGACAGGGCCCGACACGGCCCGACACGGCCCGACAGAGCCCGACAGAGCCCGACAGGGCCCAGTAGAGCCCGACAGAGCCCGACAGAGCCCGACAGAGACCGACAGAGCCCGACAGGGCCCAGTAGAGCCCGACAGAGGCCGACAGAGCCCGACAGAGCCCGACAGGGCCCAGTAGAGCCCGACAGAGCCCGACAGAGCCCGACAGGGCCCGACAGGGCCCGACAGGGCCCAGTAGAGCCCGACAGAACCCGACAGAGCCTGACAGAGCCCGACAGGGCCCAGTAGAGCCCGACAGAGCCCGACAGAGCCCGACAGGGCCCGACAGGGCCCGACAGGGCCCGACAGCGCCCGACAGCGCCCGACAGCGCCCGACAGAGCCCGACAGAGCCCGACAGGGCCCGACAGGGCCCGACAGGGCCCGACAGGGCCCGACAGGGCCCGACAGAACCCGACAGGGCCCGACAGGGCCCGACAGGGCCCGACAGGGACCGACAGGGACCGACAGGGTCCGACAGAGCCCGACAGAGCCCGACAGAGCCCGACAGGGCCCGACAGAGCCGGACAGAGCCCAGTAGAGCCCGCCAGAGCCCGACAAAGCCCGACAGAGCCCGACAGGGCCCGACAGGGCCCGACAGAGCCCAGTAGAGCCCGACAGAGCCCGACAGGGCCCGACAGGGCCCGACAGGGCCCAGTAGAGACCGACAGAGCCCGACAGAGCCCGACAGAGCCCGACAGGGCCCGACAGGGCTCAGTAGAGCCCGACAGAGCCCGACAGGGCCCGACAGGGCCCGACAGGGCCCAGTAGAGCACGACAGAACCCGACAGAGCCCGACAGAGCCCAGTAGAGCCCGACAGAGCCCGACAGGGCCCGACAGAGCCCAGTTTAGCCCAGTAGAGCCCGTCAGGGCCGGACAGGGCCCGACAGGGCCCGACAGGGAACAGTAGAGCCCAGTAGAGCCCGACAGAGCCCGACAGAGCCCGACAGAGCCCAGTAGAGCCCGACAGAGCCCGACAGAGCCCGACAGAGCCCAGTTTAGCCCAGTAGAGCCCGACAGAGCCCGACAGAGCCCGACAGGGCCCGACAGGGCCCGACAGGGCCCAACAGGGCCCGACAGGGCCCAACAGGGCCCGACAGAGCCCGACAGAGCCCGACAGAGCCCGACAGGGCCTGACAGGGCCCGACACGGCCCGACAGAGCCCGACAGGGCCCAGTAGAGCCCGACAGAGCCCGACAGAGCCCGACAGAGCCCGACAGAGCCCAGTAGAGCCCGACAGAGCCCGACAGAGCCCAACAGAGCCCGACAGGGCCCGACAGGGCCCGACAGGGCCCAGTAGAGCCCGACAGAGCCCGACAGAGCCCGACAGAGCCCGACAGAGCCCGACAGGGCCCAGTAGAGCCCAGTAGGGCCCGACAGGGCCCGACAGGGCCCAGTACAGCCCGACAGAGCCCGACAGAGCCCAGTAGAGCACGACAGAGCCCGACAGAGCCCAGTAGAGCCCGACAGAGCCCAGTAGAGCCCGAGAGAGCCCGACAGAGCCCGACAGGGCCCAGTAGCGCCCAGTAGAGCCCGACAGGGCCCAGTAGCGCCCAGTAGAGCCCGACAGAGCCCGACAGAGCCCGACAGAGCCCGACAGGGCCCGACAGGGCCCGACAGGGCCCAGTAGAGCCCGACAGAGTCCAGTAGAGCCCGACAGAGCCCAGTAGAGCCCGACAGAGCCCGACAGAGCCCGACAGGGCCCGACAGAGCCCGACAGGGCCCAGTAGAGCCCGACAGAGCCCGACAGGGCCCGACAGGGAACCGTAGAGCCCAGTAGAGCCCGACAGAGCCCGACAGAGCCCGACAGGGCCCGACAGGGCCCGACAGGGCCCGACAGGGAACAGTAGAGCCCAGTAGAGCCCGACAGAGCCCGACAGAGCCCGACAGAGCCCGACAGAGCCCGACAGAGCCCGACAGGGCCCGACAGGGCCCAGTTTAGCCCAGTAGAGCCCGACAGGGCCCAGTTTAGCCCAGTAGAGCCCGACAGGGCCCGACAGGGCCCGACAGAGCCCGACAGGGCCCGACAGGGCCCAGTAGAGCCCGACAGGGCCCAGTAGAGCACGACAGAGCCCGACAGAGCCCGACAGGGACCAGTAGAGCCCGACAGGGCCCGACAGGGCCCAGTAGAGCCCGACAGGGCCCGACAGGGCCCAGTAGAGCCCAGTAGAGCCCGACAGAGCCCGACAGAGCCCGACAGAGCCCGACAGGGCCCGACAGGGCCCAGTAGAGCCCAGTAGAGCCCGACAGAGCCCAGTAGAGCCCGACAGAGCCCGACAGGGCCCGACAGGGCCCGACAGGGCCCGACAGGGAACAGTAGAGCCCGACAGGGCCTGACAGAGCCCGACAGGGCCCAGTAGAGCCCGACAGGGCCCGACAGGGCCCGACAGGGAACAGTAGAGCCCAGTAGAGCCCGACAGAGCCCGACAGAGCCCGACAGAGCCCGACAGGTCCCAGTAGAGCCTGACAGAACCCGACAGAGCCCGACAGGGCCCGACAGGGGCCGACAGGGCCCGACAGGGGCCGACAGGGGCCGACAGGGGCCGACAGGGCCCGACAGGGGCCGACAGGGGCCGACAGGGGCCGACAGGGGCCGACAGGGCCCAGTAGAGCCCGACAGAGCCCGACAGGGCCCGACAGTGCCCAGTAGAGCCCGACAGAGGCCGACAGAGCCCAGTAGAGCCCGACAGAGCCCTACAGAGCCCAGTAGAGCCCGACAGAGCCCAGTAGAGCCCGACAGAGCCCGACAGAGCCCAACAGAGCCCGACAGGGCCCAGTAGCGCCCAGTAGAGCCCGACAGAGCCCGACAGGGCCCAGTAGAGCCCAGTAGAGCCCGACAGAGCCCGACAGAGCCCGACAGAGCCCGACAGAGCCCGACAGGGCCCGACAGGGCCCGACAGGGCCCGACAGGGCCCAGTAGAGCCCGACACAGCCCGACAGGGCCCAGTAGAGCCCGACAGGGCACGAAAAAGCCCAGTAGAGGCCAGTAGAGCCCGACAGAGCCCGACAGAGCCCGACAGAGCCCAGTAGAGCCCGACAGAGCCCGACAGAGACCGACAGAGCCCAGTAGAGCCCGACAGAGCCCAGTAGAGCCCGACAGAGCCCGACAGAGCCCGACAGGGCCCAGTAGAGCCCGACAGAGCCCAGTAGAGCCCGACAGAGCCCAGTAGAGCCCGACAGAGCCCAGTAGAGCTCGACAGAGCCCAGTAGCGCCCAGTAGAGCCCGACAGAGCCCGACAGGGCCCGACAGGGCCCAGTAGCGCCCAGTAGAGCCCGACAGAGCCCGACAGGGCCCAGTAGCGCCCAGTAGAGCCCGACAGAGCCCGACAGAGCCCGACAGAGCCCGACAGGGCCCAGTAGAGCCCGACAGAGTCCAGTAGAGCCCGACAGAGCCCAGTAGAGCCCGACAGAGCCCGACAGAGCCCGACAGGGCCCGACAGAGCCCGACAGGGCCCAGTAGAGCCCGACAGAGCCCGACAGGGCCCGACAGGGAACCGTAGAGCCCAATAGAGCCCGACAGAGCCCGACAGAGCCCGACAGGGCCCGACAGGGCCCGACAGGGCCCGACAGGGCCCGACAGGGAACAGTAGAGCCCAGTAGAGCCCGACAGAGCCCGACAGAGCCCGACAGAGCCCGACAGAGCCCGACAGAGCCCGACAGGGCCCGACAGGGCCCGACAGGGCCCGACAGGGCCCAGTTTAGCCCAGTAGAGCCCGACAGGGCCCAGTTTAGCCCAGTAGAGCCCGACAGGGCCCGACAGGGCCCGACAGAGCCCGACAGGGCCCGACAGGGCCCAGTAGAGCCCGACAGGGCCCAGTAGAGCACGACAGAGCCCGACAGAGCCCGACAGGGACCAGTAGAGCCCGACAGGGCCCGACAGGGCCCAGTAGAGCCCGACAGGGCCCGACAGGGCCCAGTAGAGCCCGACAGGGCCCGACAGGGCCCAGTAGAGCCCAGTAGAGCCCGACAGAGCCCGACAGAGCCCGACAGAGCCCGACAGGGCCCAGTAGAGCCCAGTAGAGCCCGACAGAGCCCAGTAGAGCCCGACAGAGCCCAGTAGAGCCCGACAGAGCCCGACAGGGCCCGACAGGGCCCGACAGGGCCCAACAGGGCCCGACAGGGCCCAACAGGGCCCGACAGAGCCCGACAGAGCCCGACAGAGCCCGACAGGGCCTGACAGGGCCCGACACGGCCCGACAGAGCCCGACAGGGCCCAGTAGAGCCCGACAGAGCCCGACAGAGCCCGACAGAGCCCGACAGAGCCCAGTAGAGCCCGACAGAGCCCGACAGAGCCCAACAGAGCCCGACAGGGCCCGACAGGGCCCGACAGGGCCCAGTAGAGCCCGACAGAGCCCGACAGAGCCCGACAGAGCCCGACAGAGCCCGACAGGGCCCAGTAGAGCCCAGTAGGGCCCGACAGGGCCCGACAGGGCCCAGTACAGCCCGACAGAGCCCGACAGAGCCCAGTAGAGCACGACAGAGCCCGACAGAGCCCAGTAGAGCCCGACAGAGCCCAGTAGAGCCCGAGAGAGCCCGACAGAGCCCGACAGGGCCCAGTAGCGCCCAGTAGAGCCCGACAGGGCCCAGTAGCGCCCAGTAGAGCCCGACAGAGCCCGACAGAGCCCGACAGAGCCCGACAGGGCCCGACAGGGCCCGACAGGGCCCAGTAGAGCCCGACAGAGTCCAGTAGAGCCCGACAGAGCCCAGTAGAGCCCGACAGAGCCCGACAGAGCCCGACAGGGCCCGACAGAGCCCGACAGGGCCCAGTAGAGCCCGACAGAGCCCGACAGGGCCCGACAGGGAACCGTAGAGCCCAGTAGAGCCCGACAGAGCCCGACAGAGCCCGACAGGGCCCGACAGGGCCCGACAGGGCCCGACAGGGAACAGTAGAGCCCAGTAGAGCCCGACAGAGCCCGACAGAGCCCGACAGAGCCCGACAGAGCCCGACAGAGCCCGACAGGGCCCGACAGGGCCCAGTTTAGCCCAGTAGAGCCCGACAGGGCCCAGTTTAGCCCAGTAGAGCCCGACAGGGCCCGACAGGGCCCGACAGAGCCCGACAGGGCCCGACAGGGCCCAGTAGAGCCCGACAGGGCCCAGTAGAGCACGACAGAGCCCGACAGAGCCCGACAGGGACCAGTAGAGCCCGACAGGGCCCGACAGGGCCCAGTAGAGCCCGACAGGGCCCGACAGGGCCCAGTAGAGCCCAGTAGAGCCCGACAGAGCCCGACAGAGCCCGACAGAGCCCGACAGGGCCCGACAGGGCCCAGTAGAGCCCAGTAGAGCCCGACAGAGCCCAGTAGAGCCCGACAGAGCCCGACAGGGCCCGACAGGGCCCGACAGGGCCCGACAGGGAACAGTAGAGCCCGACAGGGCCTGACAGAGCCCGACAGGCCCAGTAGAGCCCGACAGGGCCCGACAGGGCCCGACAGGGAACAGTAGAGCCCAGTAGAGCCCGACAGAGCCCGACAGAGCCCGACAGAGCCCGACAGGTCCCAGTAGAGCCTGACAGAACCCGACAGAGCCCGACAGGGCCCGACAGGGGCCGACAGGGCCCGACAGGGGCCGACAGGGGCCGACAGGGGCCGACAGGGCCCGACAGGGGCCGACAGGGGCCGACAGGGGCCGACAGGGGCCGACAGGGCCCAGTAGAGCCCGACAGAGCCCGACAGGGCCCGACAGGGCCCGACAGTGCCCAGTAGAGCCCGACAGAGGCCGACAGAGCCAGTAGAGCCCGACAGAGCCCTACAGAGCCCAGTAGAGCCCGACAGAGCCCAGTAGAGCCCGACAGAGCCCGACAGAGCCCAACAGAGCCCGACAGGGCCCAGTAGCGCCCAGTAGAGCCCGACAGAGCCCGACAGGGCCCAGTAGAGCCCAGTAGAGCCCGACAGAGCCCGACAGAGCCCGACAGAGCCCGACAGAGCCCGACAGGGCCCGACAGGGCCCGACAGGGCCCGACAGGGCCCAGTAGAGCCCGACACAGCCCGACAGGGCCCAGTAGAGCCCGACAGGGCACGAAAAAGCCCAGTAGAGGCCAGTAGAGCCCGACAGAGCCCGACAGAGCCCGACAGAGCCCAGTAGAGCCCGACAGAGCCCGACAGAGACCGACAGAGCCCAGTAGAGCCCGACAGAGCCCAGTAGAGCCCGACAGAGCCCGACAGAGCCCGACAGGGCCCAGTAGAGCCCGACAGAGCCCAGTAGAGCCCGACAGAGCCCAGTAGAGCCCGACAGAGCCCAGTAGAGCTCGACAGAGCCCAGTAGCGCCCAGTAGAGCCGACAGAGCCCGACAGGGCCCGACAGGGCCCAGTAGCGCCCAGTAGAGCCCGACAGAGCCCGACAGGGCCCAGTAGCGCCCAGTAGAGCCCGACAGAGCCCGACAGAGCCCGACAGAGCCCGACAGGGCCCAGTAGAGCCCGACAGAGTCCAGTAGAGCCCGACAGAGCCCAGTAGAGCCCGACAGAGCCCGACAGAGCCCGACAGGGCCCGACAGAGCCCGACAGGGCCCAGTAGAGCCCGACAGAGCCCGACAGGGCCCGACAGGGAACCGTAGAGCCCAATAGAGCCCGACAGAGCCCGACAGAGCCCGACAGGGCCCGACAGGGCCCGACAGGGCCCGACAGGGCCCGACAGGGAACAGTAGAGCCCAGTAGAGCCCGACAGAGCCCGACAGAGCCCGACAGAGCCCGACAGAGCCCGACAGAGCCCGACAGGGCCCGACAGGGCCCGACAGGGCCCGACAGGGCCCAGTTTAGCCCAGTAGAGCCCGACAGGGCCCAGTTTAGCCCAGTAGAGCCCGACAGGGCCCGACAGGGCCCGACAGAGCCCGACAGGGCCCGACAGGGCCCAGTAGAGCCCGACAGGGCCCAGTAGAGCACGACAGAGCCCGACAGAGCCCGACAGGGACCAGTAGAGCCCGACAGGGCCCGACAGGGCCCAGTAGAGCCCGACAGGGCCCGACAGGGCCCAGTAGAGCCCGACAGGGCCCGACAGGGCCCAGTAGAGCCCAGTAGAGCCCGACAGAGCCCGACAGAGCCCGACAGAGCCCGACAGGGCCCAGTAGAGCCCAGTAGAGCCCGACAGAGCCCAGTAGAGCCCGACAGAGCCCAGTAGAGCCCGACAGAGCCCGACAGGGCCCGACAGGGCCCGACAGGGAACAGTAGAGCCCGACAGGGCCCGACAGAGCCCGACAGGGCCCAGTAGAGCCCGACAGGGCCCGACAGGGCCCGACAGGGAACAGTAGAGCCCAGTAGAGCCCGACAGAGCCCGACAGAGCCCTACAGAGCCCGACAGGTCCCAGTAGAGCCTGACAGAACCCGACAGAGCCCGACAGGGCCCGACAGGGGCCGACAGGGGCCGACAGAGCCCAGTAGAGCCCGACAGAGCCCTACAGAGCCCAGTAGAGCCCGACAGAGCCCAGTAGAGCCCGACAGAGCCCGACAGAGCCCAACAGAGCCCGACAGGGCCCAGTAGCGCCCAGTAGAGCCCGACAGAGCCCGACAGGGCCCAGTAGAGCCCAGTAGAGCCCGACAGAGCCCGACAGAGCCCGACAGAGCCCGACAGGGCCCGACAGGGCCCGACAGGGCCCAGTAGAGCCCGACAGAGCCTGACAGGGCCCGACAGGGCCCGACAGGGCCCAGTAGAGCCCAGTAGAGCCCGACAGAGCCCGACAGAGCCCGACAGAGCCCGACAGAGCCCGACAGGGCCCGACAGGGCCCGACAGGGCCCAGTAGAGCCCGACACAGCCCGACAGGGCCCAGTAGAGCCCGACAGGGCACGAAAAAGCCCAGTAGAGGCCAGTAGAGCCCGACAGAGCCCGACAGAGCCCGACAGAGCCCAGTAGAGCCCGACAGAGCCCGACAGAGCCCGACAGAGACCGACAGAGCCCAGTAGAGCCCGACAGAGCCCAGTAGAGCCCGACAGAGCCCGACAGAGCCCGACAGGGCCCAGTAGAGCCCGACAGAGCCCAGTAGAGCCCGACAGAGCCCAGTAGAGCTCGACAGAGCCCAGTAGCGCCCAGTAGAGCCCGACAGGGCCCAGTAGAGCCCGACAGAGCCCGACAGGGCCCGACAGGGCCCGACAGGGCCCAGTAGAGCCCAGTAGAGCCCGACAGAGCCCAGTAGAGCCCGACAGAGCCCGACAGAGCCCGACAGAGCCCGACAGAGCCCGACAGGGCCCGACAGGGCCCGACAGGGCCCAGTAGAGCCCGACAGAGCCCGACAGGGCCCGACAGGGAACAGTAGAGCCCAGTAGAGCCCGACAGAGCCCGACAGAGCCCGACAGGGAACAGTAGAGCCCAGTAGAGCCCGACAGAGCCCGACAGAGCCCGACAGGGCCCGACAGGGCCCGACAGGGCCCAGTTTAGCCCAGTAGAGCCCGACAGGGCCCGACAGGGCCCAGTTTAGCCCAGTAGAGCCCGACAGGGCCCGACAGAGCCCGACAGGGACCAGTAGAGCCCGACAGAGCCCGACAGGGCCCGACAGGGCCCGACAGAGCCCGACAGGGCCCGACAGGGCCCAGTAGAGCCCAGTAGAGCCCGACAGAGCCCGACAGAGCGCAGTAGAGCCCGACAGAGCCCGACAGAGCCCGACAGGGCCCGACAGGGCCCGACAGGGCCCAGTAGAGGCCGACAGAGCCCGACAGGGCCCGACAGGGCCCAGTAGAGCCCGACAGGGCCCGACAAAGCCCAGTAGAGGCCAGTAGAGCCCGACAGAGCCCGACAGAGCCCGACAGAGCCCGACAGAGCCCGACAGAGCTCGACAGAGCCCGACAGAGCCCGACAGGGCCCGACAGGGCCCGACAGGGCCCGACAGAGCCCGACAGAGCCCGACAGAGCCCGACAGAGCCCGACAGAGCCCGACAGGGACCGACAGGGACCGACAGGGACCGACAGGGACCGACAGGGAACAGTAGAGCCCAGTAGAGCCCAGTAGAGCCCGACAGAGCCCGACAGAGCCCGACAGAGCCCGACAGAGCCCGACAGAGCCCGACAGAGCCCGACAGAGCCCGACAGGGAACAGTAGAGCCCAGTAGAGCCCGACAGAGCCCGACAGAGCCCGACAGGGCCCAGTTTAGCCCAGTAGAGCCCGACAGGGCCCGACAGGGCCCAGTTTAGCCCAGTAGAGCCCGACAGGGCCCGACAGGGCCCGACAGGGACCAATAGAGCCCGACAGAGCCCGACAGGGCCCAGTAGAGCCCGACAGAGCCCAGTAGAGCCCGACAGAGCCCAGTAGAGCTCGACAGAGCCCAGTAGCGCCCAGTAGAGCCCGACAGGGCCCAGTAGAGCCCGACAGAGCCCGACAGGGCCCGACAGGGCCCGACAGGGCCCAGTAGAGCCCAGTAGAGCCCGACAGAGCCCAGTAGAGCCCGACAGAGCCCGACAGAGCCCGACAGAGCCCGACAGAGCCCGACAGGGCCCGACAGGGCCCGACAGGGCCCAGTAGAGCCCGACAGAGCCCGACAGGGCCCGACAGGGCCCGACAGGGAACAGTAGAGCCCAGTAGAGCCCGACAGAGCCCGACAGAGCCCGACAGGGAACAGTAGAGCCCAGTAGAGCCCGACAGAGCCCGACAGAGCCCGACAGGGCCCGACAGGGCCCGACAGGGCCCAGTTTAGCCCAGTAGAGCCCGACAGGGCCCGACAGGGCCCAGTTTAGCCCAGTAGAGCCCGACAGGGCCCGACAGAGCCCGACAGGGACCAGTAGAGCCCGACAGAGCCCGACAGGGCCCGACAGGGCCCGACAGGGCCCAGTAGAGCCCAGTAGAGCCCGACAGAGCCCGACAGAGCGCAGTAGAGCCCGACAGAGCCCGACAGAGCCCGACAGGGCCCGACAGGGCCCGACAGGGCCCAGTAGAGCCCGACAGAGCCCGACAGGGCCCGACACGGCCCAGTAGAGCCCGACAGGGCCCGACAAAGCCCAGTAGAGGCCAGTAGAGCCCGACAGAGCCCGACAGAGCCCGACAGAGCCCGACAGAGCCCGACAGAACTCGACAGAGCCCGACAGAGCCCGACAGGGCCCGACAGGGCCCGACAGGGCCCGACAGGGCCCGACAGAGCCCGACAGAGCCCAGTAGAGCCCGACAGAGCCCGACAGAGCCCGACAGAGCCCGACAGAGCCCGACAGAGCCCGACAGGGACCGACAGGGACCGACAGGGACCGACAGGGAACAGTAGAGCCCAGTAGAGCCCAGTAGAGCCCGACAGAGCCCGACAGAGCCCGACAGAGCCCGACAGAGCCCGACAGAGCCCGACAGAGCCCGACAGAGCCCGACAGGGAACAGTAGAGCCCAGTAGAGCCCGACAGAGCCCGACAGAGCCCGACAGGGCCCAGTTTAGCCCAGTAGAGCCCGACAGGGCCCGACAGGGCCCAGTTTAGCCCAGTAGAGCCCGACAGGGCCCGACAGGGCCCGACAGGGACCAATAGAGCCCGACAGAGCCCGACAGGGACCAGTAGAGCCCGACAGAGCCCAGTAGAGCCCAGTAGAGCCCAGTAGAGCCCGACAGAGCCCGACAGAGCCCGACAGAGCCCGACAGAGCCCGACAGGGCCCAGTAGCGCCCAGTAGAGCCCGACAGAGCCCGACAGAGCCCGACAGAGCCCGACAGAGCCCGACAGAGCCCGACAGGGCGCAGTAGAGCCCAGTAGAGCCCGACAGAGCCCGACAGAGCCCGACAGAGCCCGACAGAGCCCGACAGAGCCCAGTAGAGCCCGACAGAGCCCGACAGAGCCCGACAGGGCCCGACAGGGCCCAGTAGAGCCCGACAGGGCCCGACAAAGCCCAGTAGAGCCCGACAGAGCCCGACAGAGCCCGACAGAGCCCGACAGAGCCCGACAGAGCCCGACAGGGCCCAGTAGCGCCCAGTAGAGCCCGACAGAGCCCGACAGGGCCCGACAGGGCCCAGTAGAGCCCGACAGAGCCCGACAGGGCCCAGTAGAGCCCAGTAGAGCCCGACAGAGCCCGACAGAGCCCGACAGAGCCCGACAGAGCCCGACAGGGCCCAGTAGAGCCCAGTAGAGCCCAGTAGAGCCCGACAGAGCCCAGTAGAGCCCGACAGAGCCCAGTAGAGCCCGACAGAGCCCGACAGAGCCCGACAGAGCCCGACAGAGCCCGACAGGGCCCGACAGGGAACAGTAGAGCCCGACAGGGCCCAGTAGAGCCCGACAGGGCCCAGTAGAGCCCGACAGGGCCCGACAGGGCCCGACAGGGAACAGTAGAGCCCAGTAGAGCCCGACAGAGCCCTACAGAGCCCGACAGGGCCCGACAGGTCCCAGTAGAGCCCGACAGAACCCGACAGGGCCCGACAGGGCCCGACAGGGGCCGACAGGGCCCGACAGGGAACAGTACAGCCCAGTAGAGCCCGACAGAGCCCGACAGAGCCCGACAGAGCCCGACAGAGCTCGACAGAGCCCGACAGGGAACAGTAGAGCGCAGTAGAGCCCGACAGAGCCCGACAGGGCCCAGTTTAGCCCAGTAGAGCCCGACAGGGCCCAGTTTAGCCCAGTAGAGCCCGACAGGGCCCGACAGAGCCCGACAGAGCCCGACAGAGCCCGACAGAGCCCGACAGAGCCCGACAGGGCCCAGTAGAGCCCAGTAGAACCCGACAGAGCCCGACAGAGCCCGACAGAGCCCGACAGAGCCCGACAGGGCCCGACAGGGCCCGACAGGGCCCGACAGAGCCCGACAGAGCCCGACAGAGCCCGACAGAGACCGACAGGGCCCGACAGGGCCCGACAGATCCCGACAGAGCGCGACAAAGCCCGACAAAGCCCGACAGAGCCCGACAGGGCCCAACAGGGCCCGACAGGGCCCGACAGAACCCGACAGAGCCCAGTAGAGCCCGACAGGGCCCGACAGAGCCCGACAGAGCCCGACAGGGCCCAGTAGAGCCCGACAGAGCCCGACAGAGCCCGACAGAGCCCGACAGAGCCCGACAGAGCCCGACAGGGCCCGAAAGAGCCCGACAGGGCCCGACAGAGCCCAGTAGAGCCCGACAGAGCCCGACAGAGCCCGACAGAGCCCGACAGAGCCCGACAGAGCCCAGTAGAGCCCAGTAGAACCCGACAGAGCCCGACAGGGCCCGACAGGGCCCGACAGGGCCCGACAGAGCCCGACAGGACCTGACAGAGCCCGACAGGGCACGACAGAGCCCGACAGGACCCGACAGAGCCCGACAGGGCCCGACAGGGCCCGACAGGGCCCGACAGAGCCCAGTAGAGCCCGACAGAGCCCGACAGGGCCCAGTAGAGCCCGACAGAGCCCGACAGAGCCCGGCAGAGCCCGACAGGGCCCGACAGAGACCGACAGGGCCCGACAGAGCCCGACAGAGCCCGACAGAGCCCAGTACAGCCCGACAGAGCCCGACAGAGCCCGACAGAGCCCGGCAAAGCCCGACAGGGCCCGTCATGGCCCGACAGAGCCCGACAGAGCCCGACAGGGCCCGACAGAGCCCGACAGGGCCCGACAGGGCCCAGTAGAGCCCGACAGAGCCCGACAGAGCCCGACAGGGCCCGACAGAGCCCGACAGGGCCCGACAGGGCCCAACAGGGCCCAGTAGAGCTCGACAGAGCCCGACAGAGCCCGACAGGGCCCGACAGGGCCCAGTAGAGCCCGACAGGGCCCGACAGAGCCCGACAGACCCCGACAGAGCCCGACAGGGCCCGACAGGGTCCAGTAGAGCCCGACAGAGCCCGACAGAGCCCGACAGAGCCCGACAGAGCCCGACAGGGCCCGACAGGGCCCGACAGGGCCCGACAGGGCCCGACAGGGCCCGACAGGGCCCAGTAGAGCCCGACAGAGCCCGACAGGGCCCGACAGAGCCCGACAGAGCCCGACAGGGCCCGACAGGGCCCAGTAGAGCTCGACAGAGCCCGACAGAGCCCGACAGGGCCCAGTAGAGCCCTACAGAGCCCGACAGAGCCCGTCAGGGCCCGACAGGGCCCGACAGAGCCCGACAGAGCCCGACAGGGCCCAGTAGAGCCCGACAGAGCCCGACAGGGCCCGACAGGTCCCGACAGGGCCCGACAGGGCCCGACAGGTCCCGACAGAGACCAGTAGAGCCCGACAGAGCCCGACAGAGCCTGACAGGGCCCGACCGAGCCCGACAGAGCCCAGTAGAGCCCGACAGAGCCCGACAGGGCCCAGTAGAGCCCAGTAGAGCCCAGTAGAGCCCGACAGAGCCCAGTAGAGCCCGACAGAGCCCAGTAGAGCCCGACAGAGCCCGACAGAGTCCGACAGAGCCCGACAGGGCCCGACAGGGCCCGACAGGGAACAGTAGAGCCCGACAGGGCCCGACAGAGCCCGACAGGGCCCAGTAGAGCCCGACAGGGCCCGACAGGGCCCGACAGGGAACAGTAGAGCCCAGTAGAGCCCGACAGAGCCCTACAGAGCCCGACAGGGCCCGACAGGTCCCAGTAGAGCCCGACAGAACCCGACAGGGCCCGACAGGGCCCGACAGGGGCCGACAGGGCCCGACAGGGAACAGTACAGCCCAGTAGAGCCCGACAGAGCCCGACAGAGCCCGACAGAGCCCGACAGAGCCCGACAGAGCTCGACAGAGCCCGACAGGGAACAGTAGAGCGCAGTAGAGCCCGACAGAGCCCGACAGGGCCCAGTTTAGCCCAGTAGAGCCCGACAGGGCCCGACAGGGCCCAGTTTAGCCCAGTAGAGCCCGACAGGGCCCGACAGAGCCCGACAGAGCCCGACAGAGCCCGACAGAGCCCGACAATGCCCAGTAGAGCCCAGTAGAACCCGACAGAGCCCGACAGAGCCCGACAGAGCCCGACAGAGCCCGACAGAGCCCGACAGGGCCCGACAGGGCCCGACAGGGCCCGACAGAACCCGACAGAGCCCGACAGAGCTCGACAGAGCCCGACAGAGCCCGACAGGGCCCGACAGGGCCCAGTAGATCCCGACAGAGCGCGACAAAGCCCGACAAAGCCCGACAGAGCCCGACAGGGCCCAACAGGGCCCAACAGGGCCCGACAGAGCCCGACAGAACCCGACAGAGCCCAGTAGAGCCCGACAGGGCCCGACAGAGCCCGACAGAGCCCGACAGGGCCCAGTAGAGCCCGACAGAGCCCGACAGAGCCCGACAGAGCCCGACAGAGCCCGACAGAGCCCAACAGGGCCCGAAAGAGCCCGACAGAGCCCGACAGAGCCCAGTAGAGCCCGACAGAGCCCGACAGAGCCCGACAGAGCCCGACAGAGCCCGACAGGGCCCAGTAGAGCCCAGTAGAACCCGACAGAGCCCGACAGAGCCCGACAGAGCCCGACAGGGCCCGACAGGGCCCGACAGGGCCCGACAGGGCCCGACAGGACCTGACAGAGCCCGACAGGGCACGACAGAGCCCGACAGGACCCGACAGGGCCCGACAGGGCCAGACAGGGCCCGACAGAGCCCGACAGAGCCCAGTAGAGCCCGACAGAGCCCGACAGAGCCCGACAGAGCCCGACAGGGCCCAGTAGAGCCCGACAGAGCCCGACAGAGCCCGGCAGAGCCCGACAGGGCCCGACAGAGACCGACAGGGCCCGACAGAGCCCGACAGGGCCCGACAGGGCCCAGTACAGCCCGACAGAGCCCGACAGAGCCCGACAGAGCCCGGCAAAGCCCGACAGGGCCCGACAGGGCCCGACAGAGCCCGACAGGGCCCGACAGGGCCCGACAGGGCCCGACAGGGCCCGACAGGGCCCAGTAGAGCCCGACAGAGCCCGACAGAGCCCGACAGGGCCCGACAGAGCCCGACAGGGCCCGACAGGGCCCGACAGGGCCCAGTAGAGCTCGACAGAGCCCGACAGAGCCCGACAGGGCCCGACAGGGCCCGACAGGGCCCAGTAGAGCCCGACAGGGCCCGACAGAGCCCGACAGACCCCGACAGAGCCCGACAGAGCCCGACAGGGCCCGACAGGGCCCGACAGGGTCCAGTAGAGCCCGACAGAGCCCGACAGAGCCCGACAGAGCCCGACAGAGCCCGACAGGGCCCGACAGGGCCCGACAGGGCCCGACAGGGCCCGACAGAGCCCGACAGAGCCCGACAGAGCCCAGTAGAGCCCGACAGAGCCCAGTAGAGCCCGACAGAGCCCGACAGAGCCCGACAGGGCCCGACAGGGCCCGACAGGGAACAGTAGAGCCCGACAGGGCCCGACAGAGCCCGACAGGGCCCAGTAGAGCCCGACAGGGCCCGACAGGGCCCGACAGGGAACAGTAGAGCCCAGTAGAGCCCGACAGAGCCCTACAGAGCCCGACAGGGCCCGACAGGTCCCAGTAGAGCCCGACAGAACCCGACAGGGCCCGACAGGGCCCGACAGGGGCCGACAGGGCCCGACAGGGGCCGACAGGGCCCGACAGGGAACAGTACAGCCCAGTAGAGCCCGACAGAGCCCGACAGAGCCCGACAGAGCCCGACAGAGCCCGACAGAGCTCGACAGAGCCCGACAGGGAACAGTAGAGCGCAGTAGAGCCCGACAGAGCCCGACAGGGCCCAGTTTAGCCCAGTAGAGCCCGACAGGGCCCGACAGGGCCCAGTTTAGCCCAGTAGAGCCCGACAGGGCCCGACAGAGCCCGACAGAGCCCGACAGAGCCCGACAGAGCCCGACAGAGCCCGACAGAGCCCAGTAGAACCCGACAGAGCCCGACAGAGCCCGACAGAGCCCGACAGAGCCCGACAGGGCCCGACAGGTCCCGACAGGGCCCGACAGAACCCGACAGAGCCCGACAGAGCCCGACAGAGCCCGACAGAGCCCGACAGGGCCCGACAGGGCCCAGTAGATCCCGACAGAGCGCGACAAAGCCCGACAAAGCCCGACAGAGCCCGACAGGGCCCAACAGGGCCCAACAGGGCCCGACAGAGCCCGACAGAACCCGACAGAGCCCAGTAGAGCCCGACAGGGCCCGACAGAGCCCGACAGAGCCCGACAGGGCCCAGTAGAGCCCGACAGAGCCCGACAGAGCCCGACAGAGCCCGACAGAGCCCGACAGAGCCCGACAGAGCCCAACAGGGCCCGAAAGAGCCCGACAGAGCCCAGTAGAGCCCGACAGAGCCCGACAGAGCCCGACAGAGCCCGACAGAGCCCAACAGGGCCCAGTAGAGACCAGTAGAACCCGACAGAGCCCGACAGAGCCCGACAGAGCCCGACAGGGCCCGACAGGGCCCGACAGGGCCCGACAGGGCCCGACAGGACCTGACAGAGCCCGACAGGGCACGACAGAGCCCGACAGGACCCGACAGGGCCCCGACAGGGCCCGACAGGGCCCGACAGAGCCCGACAGAGCCCAGTAGAGCCCGACAGAGCCCGACAGAGCCCGACAGAGCCCGACAGGGCCCAGTAGAGCCCGACAGAGCCCGACAGAGCCCGGCAGAGCCCGACAGGGCCCGACAGAGACCGACAGGGCCCAACAGAGCCCGACAGGGCCCGACAGGGCCCAGTACAGCCCGACAGAGCCCGACAGAGCCCGACAGAGCCCGGCAAAGCCCGACAGGGCCCGACAGAGCCCGACAGAGCCCGACAGGGCCCGACAGAGCCCGACAGGGCCCGACAGGGCCCGACAGGGCCCAGTAGAGCCCGACAGAGCCCGACAGAGCCCGACAGGGCCCGACAGGGCCCGACAGAGCCCGACAGGGCCCGACAGGGCCCGACAGGGCCCAGTAGAGCTCGACAGAGCCCGACAGAGCCCGACAGGGCCCGACAGGGCCCGACAGGGCCCAGTAGAGCCCGACAGGGCCCGACAGAGCCCGACAGACCCCGACAGAGCCCGACAGAGCCCGACAGGGCCCGACAGGGTCCAGTAGAGCCCGACAGAGCCCGACAGAGCCCGACAGAGCCCGACAGAGCCCGACAGGGCCCGACAGGGCCCGACAGAGCCCGACAGAGCCCAGTAGAGCCCGACAGAGCCCGACAGGGCCCGACAGAGCCCGACAGAGCCCGACAGAGCCCGACAGGGCCCGACAGGGCCCGACAGGGCCCGACAGGGCCCAGTAGAGCTCGACAGAGCCCGACAGAGCCCGACAGGGCCCAGTAGAGCCCGACAGAGCCCGACAGGGCCCGACAGAGCCCGACAGAGCCCGACAGAGCCCGACAGGGCCCGACAGGGCCCGACAGGGCCCAGTAGAGCCCGACAGGGCCCGACAGAGCCCGACAGAGCCCGACAGGGCCCAGTAGAGCCCGACAGAGCCCGACAGAGCCCGACAGAGCCCGACAGAGCCCGACAGAGCCCGACAGGGCCCGAAAGAGCCCGACAGGGCCCCGACAGAGCCCAGTAGAGCCCGACAGAGCCCGACAGAGCCCGACAGAGCCCGACAGAGCCCGACAGAGCCCAGTAGAGCCCAGTAGAACCCGACAGAGCCCGACAGGGCCCGACAGGGCCCGACAGGGCCCGACAGAGCCCGACAGAACCTGACAGAGCCCGACAGGGCACGACAGAGCCCGACAGGACCCGACAGAGCCCGACAGGGCCCGACAGGGCCCGACAGGGCCCGACAGAGCCCAGTAGAGCCCGACAGAGCCCGACAGGGCCCAGTAGAGCCCGACAGAGCCCGACAGAGCCCGGCAGAGCCCGACAGGGCCCGACAGAGACCGACAGGGCCCGACAGAGCCCGACAGAGCCCGACAGAGCCCAGTACAGCCCGACAGAGCCCGACAGAGCCCGACAGAGCCCGGCAAAGCCCGACAGGGCCCGACATGGCCCGACAGAGCCCGACAGAGCCCGACAGGGCCCGACAGAGCCCGACAGGGCCCGACAGGGCCCAGTAGAGCCCGACAGAGCCCGACAGAGCCCGACAGGGCCCGACAGAGCCCGACAGGGCCCGACAGGGCCCAACAGGGCCCAGTAGAGCTCGACAGAGCCCGACAGAGCCCGACAGGGCCCGACAGGGCCCAGTAGAGCCCGACAGGGCCCGACAGAGCCCGACAGACCCCGACAGAGCCCGACAGGGCCCGACAGGGTCCAGTAGAGCCCGACAGAGCCCGACAGAGCCCGACAGAGCCCGACAGAGCCCGACAGGGCCCGACAGGGCCCGACAGGGCCCGACAGGGCCCGACAGGGCCCGACAGAGCCCGACAGGGCCCAGTAGAGCCCGACAGAGCCCGACAGGGCCCGACAGAGCCCGACAGAGCCCGACAGGGCCCGACAGGGCCCAGTAGAGCTCGACAGAGCCCGACAGAGCCCGACAGGGCCCAGTAGAGCCCTACAGAGCCCGACAGAGCCCGTCAGGGCCCGACAGGGCCCGACAGAGCCCGACAGAGCCCGACAGGGCCCAGTAGAGCCCGACAGAGCCCGACAGGGCCCGACAGGTCCCGACAGGGCCCGACAGGGCCCGACAGGTCCCGACAGAGACCAGTAGAGCCCGACAGAGCCCGACAGAGCCTGACAGGGCCCGACCGAGCCCGACAGAGCCCAGTAGAGCCCGACAGAGCCCGACAGGGCCCAGTAGAGCCCAGTAGAGCCCAGTAGAGCCCGACAGAGCCCAGTAGAGCCCGACAGAGCCCAGTAGAGCCCGACAGAGCCCGACAGAGCCCGACAGAGCCCGACAGGGCCCGACAGGGCCCGACAGGGAACAGTAGAGCCCGACAGGGCCCGACAGAGCCCGACAGGGCCCAGTAGAGCCCGACAGGGCCCGACAGGGCCCGACAGGGAACAGTAGAGCCCAGTAGAGCCCGACAGAGCCCTACAGAGCCCGACAGGGCCCGACAGGTCCCAGTAGAGCCCGACAGAACCCGACAGGGCCCGACAGGGCCCGACAGGGGCCGACAGGGCCCGACAGGGAACAGTACAGCCCAGTAGAGCCCGACAGAGCCCGACAGAGCCCGACAGAGCCCGACAGAGCCCGACAGAGCTCGACAGAGCCCGACAGGGAACAGTAGAGCGCAGTAGAGCCCGACAGAGCCCGACAGGGCCCAGTTTAGCCCAGTAGAGCCCGACAGGGCCCGACAGGGCCCAGTTTAGCCCAGTAGAGCCCGACAGGGCCCGACAGAGCCCGACAGAGCCCGACAGAGCCCGACAGAGCCCGACAATGCCCAGTAGAGCCCAGTAGAACCCGACAGAGCCCGACAGAGCCCGACAGAGCCCGACAGAGCCCGACAGGGCCCGACAGGGCCCGACAGGGCCCGACAGAACCCGACAGAGCCCGACAGAGCTCGACAGAGCCCGACAGAGCCCGACAGGGCCCGACAGGGCCCAGTAGATCCCGACAGAGCGCGACAAAGCCCGACAAAGCCCGACAGAGCCCGACAGGGCCCAACAGGGCCCAACAGGGCCCGACAGAGCCCGACAGAACCCGACAGAGCCCAGTAGAGCCCGACAGGGCCCGACAGAGCCCGACAGAGCCCGACAGGGCCCAGTAGAGCCCGACAGAGCCCGACAGAGCCCGACAGAGCCCGACAGAGCCCGACAGAGCCCGACAGAGCCCAACAGAGCCCAACAGAGCCCAACAGGGCCCGAAAGAGCCCGACAGAGCCCGACAGAGCCCAGTAGAGCCCGACAGAGCCCGACAGAGCCCGACAGAGCCCGACAGAGCCCGACAGGGCCCAGTAGAGCCCAGTAGAACCCGACAGAGCCCGACAGAGCCCGACAGAGCCCGACAGGGCCCGACAGGGCCCGACAGGGCCCGACAGGGCCCGACAGGGCCCGACAGGGCCCGACAGGGCACGACAGAGCCCGACAGGACCCGACAGGGCCCGACAGGGCCAGACAGGGCCCGACAGAGCCCGACAGAGCCCAGTAGAGCCCGACAGAGCCCGACAGAGCCCGACAGAGCCCGACAGGGCCCAGTAGAGCCCGACAGAGCCCGACAGAGCCCGGCAGAGCCCGACAGGGCCCGACAGAGACCGACAGGGCCCGACAGAGCCCGACAGGGCCCGACAGGGCCCAGTACAGCCCGACAGAGCCCGACAGAGCCCGACAGAGCCCGGCAAAGCCCGACAGGGCCCGACAGAGCCCGACAGAGCCCGACAGGGCCCGACAGAGCCCGACAGGGCCCGACAGGGCCCGACAGGGCCCAGTAGAGCCCGACAGAGCCCGACAGAGCCCGACAGGGCCCGACAGAGCCCGACAGGGCCCGACAGGGCCCGACAGGGCCCAGTAGAGCTCGACAGAGCCCGACAGAGCCCGACAGGGCCCGACAGGGCCCGACAGGGCCCAGTAGAGCCCGACAGGGCCCGACAGAGCCCGACAGACCCCGACAGAGCCCGACAGAGCCCGACAGGGCCCGACAGGGCCCGACAGGGTCCAGTAGAGCCCGACAGAGCCCGACAGAGCCCGACAGAGCCCGACAGAGCCCGACAGGGCCCGACAGGGCCCGACAGGGCCCGACAGGGCCCGACAGGGCCCGACAGAGCCCAGTAGAGCCCGACAGAGCCCAGTAGAGCCCGACAGAGCCCGACAGAGCCCGACAGAGCCCGACAGGGCCCGACAGGGCCCGACAGGGAACAGTAGAGCCCGACAGGGCCCGACAGAGCCCGACAGGGCCCAGTAGAGCCCGACAGGGCCCGACAGGGCCCGACAGGGAACAGTAGAGCCCAGTAGAGCCCGACAGAGCCCTACAGAGCCCGACAGGGCCCGACAGGTCCCAGTAGAGCCCGACAGAACCCGACAGGGCCCGACAGGGCCCGACAGGGGCCGACAGGGCCCGACAGGGAACAGTACAGCCCAGTAGAGCCCGACAGAGCCCGACAGAGCCCGACAGAGCCCGACAGAGCCCGACAGAGCTCGACAGAGCCCGACAGGGAACAGTAGAGCGCAGTAGAGCCCGACAGAGCCCGACAGGGCCCAGTTTAGCCCAGTAGAGCCCGACAGGGCCCGACAGGGCCCAGTTTAGCCCAGTAGAGCCCGACAGGGCCCGACAGAGCCCGACAGAGCCCGACAGAGCCCGACAGAGCCCGACAGGGCCCAGTAGAGCCCAGTAGAACCCGACAGAGCCCGACAGAGCCCGACAGAGCCCGACAGAGCCCGACAGGGCCCGACAGGGCCCGACAGGGCCCGACAGAACCCGACAGAGCCCGACAGAGCCCGACAGAGCCCGACAGAGCCCGACAGGGCCCGACAGGGCCCAGTAGATCCCGACAGAGCGCGACAAAGCCCGACAAAGCCCGACAGAGCCCGACAGGGCCCAACAGGGCCCAACAGGGCCCGACAGAGCCCGACAGAACCCGACAGAGCCCAGTAGAGCCCGACAGGGCCCGACAGAGCCCGACAGAGCCCGACAGGGCCCAGTAGAGCCCGACAGAGCCCGACAGAGCCCGACAGAGCCCGACAGAGCCCGACAGAGCCCGACAGAGCCCAACAGAGCCCGAAAGAGCCCGACAGAGCCCGACAGAGCCCAGTAGAGCCCGACAGAGCCCGACAGAGCCCGACAGAGCCCGACAGAGCCCGACAGGGCCCAGTAGAGACCAGTAGAACCCGACAGAGCCCGACAGAGCCCGACAGAGCCCGACAGAGCCCGACAGGGCCCGACAGGGCCCGACAGGGCCCGACAGGACCTGACAGAGCCCGACAGGGCAAGACAGAGCCCGACAGGACCCGACAGGGCCCGACAGGGCCCGACAGGGCCCGACAGAGCCCGACAGAGCCCAGTAGAGCCCGACAGAGCCCGACAGAGCCCGACAGAGCCCGACAGGGCCCAGTAGAGCCCGACAGAGCCCGACAGAGCCCGGCAGAGCCCGACAGGGCCCGACAGAGACCGACAGGGCCCGACAGAGCCCGACAGGGCCCGACAGGGCCCAGTACAGCCCGACAGAGCCCGACAGAGCCCGACAGAGCCCGGCAAAGCCCGACAGGGCCCGACAGAGCCCGACAGAGCCCGACAGGGCCCGACAGAGCCCGACAGGGCCCGACAGGGCCCGACAGGGCCCAGTAGAGCCCGACAGAGCCCGACAGAGCCCGACAGGGCCCGACAGGGCCCGACAGAGCCCGACAGGGCCCGACAGGGCCCGACAGGGCCCAGTAGAGCTCGACAGAGCCCGACAGAGCCCGACAGGGCCCGACAGGGCCCGACAGGGCCCAGTAGAGCCCGACAGGGCCCGACAGAGCCCGACAGACCCCGACAGAGCCCGACAGAGCCCGACAGGGCCCGACAGGGTCCAGTAGAGCCCGACAGAGCCCGACAGAGCCCGACAGAGCCCGACAGGGCCCGACAGGGCCCGACAGGGCCCGACAGAGCCCGACAGAGCCCGACAGAGCCCAGTAGAGCCCGACAGAGCCCGACAGGGCCCGACAGAGCCCGACAGAGCCCGACAGAGCCCGACAGGGCCCGACAGGGCCCGACAGGGCCCAGTAGAGCTCGACAGAGCCCGACAGAGCCCGACAGGGCCCAGTAGAGCCCGACAGAGCCCGACAGAGCCCGTCAGGGCCCGACAGGGCCCGACAGAGCCCGACAGAGCCCGACAGGGCCCAGTAGAGCCCGACAGAGCCCGACAGGGCCCGACAGGTCCCGACAGGGCCCGACAGGGCCCGACAGGTCCCGACAGAGACCAGTAGAGCCCGACAGAGCCCGACAGAGCCCGACAGGGCCCAGTAGAGCCCGACAGAGCCCGACAGAGCCCGACAGAGCCCGACAGGGCCCGACAGGGCCCGACAGGGCCCGACAGGGCCCAGTAGAGCTCGACAGAGCCCGACAGAGCCCGACAGGGCCCGACAGGGCCCGACAGGGCCCAGTAGAGCCCGACAGAGCCCGACAGGGCCCGACAGAGCCCGACAGAGCCCGACAGAGCCCGACAGGGCCCGACAGGGCCCGACAGGGCCCGACAGAGCCCGACAGAGCCCGACAGAGCCCGACAGGGCCCGACAGGGCCCGACAGGGCCCGACAGGGCCCGACAGAGCCCAGTAGAGCCCGACAGAGCCCGACAGAGCCCGACAGAGCCCGACAGGGCCCAGTAGAGCCCGACAGAGCCCGACAGAGCCCGACAGAGCCCGACAGAGCCCGACAGGGCCCGACAGGGCCCAGTAGAGACCGACAGAGCCCGACAGAGCCCGACAGAGCCCGACAGAGCCCGACAGAGCCCGACAGAGCCCGACAGGGCCCAGTAGAGCCCGACAGAGCCCGACAGAGCCCGACAGAGCCCGACAGGGCCCGACAGAGCCCGACAGAGCCCGACAGAGCCCGACAGGGCCCGACAGAGCCCAGTAGAGCTCGACAGAGCCCGACAGAGCCCGACAGGGCCCGACAGGGCCCGACAGGGCCCGACAGGGCCCAGTAGAGCCCGACAGAGCCCGACAGGGCCCAGTAGAGCCCGACAGAGCCCGACAGAGCCCGACAGGGCCCGACAGGGTCCGACAGAGCCCGACAGAGCCCGACAGAGCCCGACAGGGCCCGACAGAGACCAGTAGAGCCCGACAGAGCCCGACAGAGCCCGACAGAGCCCGACAGAGCCCGACAGGGCCCGACAGGGCCCGACAGGGCCCGACAGGGCCCGACAGGGCCCGACAGAGCCCAGTAGAGCCCGACAGAGCCCGACAGAGCCCGACAGAGCCCAGTAGAGCCCAGTAGAACCTGACAGAGCCCAATAGATCCCGACAGAGCCCGACAGATCCCGACAGGGCCCGACAGGGCCCGACAGAGCCCGACAGAGCCCGACAGAGCCCGACAGAGCCCAGTAGAGCCCGACAGAGCCCGACAGAGCCCGACAGTGCTCGACAGGGCCCGACAGGGCCCGACAGAGCCCAGTAGGGACCGACAGAGCCCGACAGAGCCCGACAGAGCCCGACAGAGCCCAGTAGAGCCCGACAGAGCCCGACAGAGCCCGACAGGGCCCGACAGGGCCCGACAGATCCAAACAGAGCCCGACAGGGCCCAGTAGAGCCCGACAGAGCCCGACAGAGCCCGACAGGGCCCGACAGGGCCCGACAGAGCCCGACAGAGCCCGACAGAGCCCGACAGAGCCCAGTAGAGCTCGACAGAGCCCGACAGAGCCCGACAGGGCCCGACAGAGCCCGACAGGGCCCGACAGGGCCCAGTAGAGCCCGACAGAGCCCGACAGGGCCCGACAGAGCCCGACAGAGCCCGACAGAACCCGACAGGGCCCGACAGGGCCCGACAGGGCCCGACAGGGCCCAGTAGAGCCCGACAGAGCCCGACAGAGCCCGACAGGGCCCGACAGGGCCCGACAGGGCCCAGTAGAGCCCGACAGAGCCCGACAGAGCCCGACAGAGCCCGACAGGGCCCGACAGGGCCCGACAGGGCCCAGTTTAGCCCAGTAGAGCCCGACAGAGCCCGACAGAGCCCGACAGGGCCCGACAGGGCCCGACAGAGCCCGACAGAGCCCGACAGAGCCCGACAGAGCCCGACAGGGCCCGACAGGGCCCAGTAGAGCCCGACAGAGCCCGACAGAGCCCGACAGGGCCCGACAGGGCCCAATAGAGCCCGACAGAGCCCGACAGAGCCCGACAGGGCCCGACAGAGCCGAGTTTAGCCCAGTAGAGCCCGACAGGGAACAGTAGAGCCCAGTAGAGCCCGACAGAGCCCGACAGAGCCCGACAGGGCCCGACAGGGCCCGACAGGGCCCATTTTAGCCCAGTAGAGCCCGACAGAGCCCGACAGAGCCCGACAGAGCCCGACAGAGCCCGACAGGGCCCGACAGGGCCCGACAGGGCCCAGTAGAGCCCGACAGAGCCCGACAGAGCCCGACAGGGCCCGACAGGGTCCGACAGGGCCCAGTAGAGATCGACAGAGCCCGACAGAGACCGACAGAGCCCGACAGAGTCTATTAGATCCCGACAGAGCCCGACAGAGCCCGACAGAGCCCGACAGAGCCCGACAAGGCCCAGTAGAGCCCGACAGAGCCCAGTAGAGCCCGACAGAGCCCGACAGGGCCCGACAGGGCCCAGTAGAGCCCGACAGAGCCCGACAGGGCCCGACAGAGCCCGGCAAAGCCCGACAGGGCCCGACAGGGCCCGACAGAGCCCGATAGAGCCCGACAGGGCCCGACAGAGCCCAGTAGAGCCCGACAGAGCCCGACAGGCCCGACAGGGCCTGACAGGGCCCAGTAGAGCCCGACAGAGCCCGACAGAGCCCGGCAAAGCCCGACAGGGCCCGACAGGGCCCGACAGAGCCCGACAGAGCCCGACAGGGCCCGACAGAGCCCGACAGGGCCCGACAGGGCCCAGTAGAGCTCGACAGAGCCCGACAGAGCCCGACAGGGCCCGACAGGGCCCGACAGGGCCCAGTAGAGCCCGACAGGGCCCGACAGAGCCCGACAGACCCCGACAGAGCCCGACAGGGCCCGACAGGGTCCAGTAGAGCCCGACAGAGCCCGACAGAGCCCGACAGAGCCCGACAGGGCCCGACAGGGCCCGACAGGGCCCGACAGAGCCCGACAGAGCCCGACAGAGCCCAGTAGAGCCCGACAGAGCCCGACAGGGCCCGACAGAGCCCGACAGAGCCCGACAGGGCCCGACAGGGCCCGACAGGGCCCAGTAGAGCTCGACAGAGCCCGACAGAGCCCGACAGGGCCCAGTAGAGCCCGACAGAGCCCGACAGAGCCCGTCAGGGCCCGACAGGGCCCGACAGAGCCCGACAGAGCCCGACAGGGCCCAGTAGAGCCCGACAGAACCCGACAGGGCCCGACAGGTCCCGACAGGGCCCGACAGGGCCCGACAGGTCCCGACAGAGACCAGTAGAGTCCGACAGAGCCCGACAGAGCCCGACAGGGCCCAGTAGAGCCCGACAGAGCCCGACAGAGCCCGACAGAGCCCGACAGAGCCCGACAGGGCCCGACAGGGCCCGACAGGGCCCAGTAGAGCTCGACAGAGCCCGACAGAGCCCGACAGAGCCCGACAGAGCCCGACAGAGCCCGACAGAGCCCGACAGAGCCCGACAGAGCCCGACAGAGCCTGACAGGGCCCAGTAGAGCCCGACAGAGCCCGACAGAGCCCGACAGAGCCCGACAGAGCCCGACAGAGCCCGACAGAGCCCAGTAGAGCCCGACAGGGCCCAGTAGAGCCCGACAGAGCCCGACAGAGCCCGACAGGGAACAGTAGAGCCCAGTAGAGCCCGACAGAGCCCGACAGAGCCCGACAGAGCCCGACAGAGCCCGACAGAGCCCGAAAGGGCCCGACAGGGAACAGTAGAGCCCAGTAGAGCCCGACAGTGCCCGACAGAGCCCGACAGGGTCCGACAGGGCCGGACAGGGCCCGACAGGGACCAATAGAGCCCGACAGAGCCCGACAGAGCCCGACAGAGCCCGACAGAGCCCGACAGGGACCAGTAGAGCCCGACAGAGCCCGACAGAGCCCGACAGAGCCCGACAGAGCCCGACAGAGCCCGACAGAGCCCGACAGAGCCCGACAGGGCCCAGTAGAGCCCGATAGAGCCCGACAGAGCCCGACAGAGCCCGACAGAGCCCGACGGAGCCCGACAGGGCGCAGTAGAGCCCAGTAGAGCCCGACAGAGCCCGACAGAGCCCGACAGAGCCCGACAGAGCCCGACAGAGCCCGACAGAGACCGACAGGGCCCGACAGGGCCCGACAGGGCCCAGTTTAGCCCAGTAGAGCCCGACAGGGCCCGACAGAGCCCGACAGGGACCAGTAGAGCCCGACAGAGCCCGACAGAGCCCGACAGAGCCCGACAGAGCCCGACAGAGCCCGACAGAGCCCGACAAGGCCCAGTAGCGCCCAGTAGAGCCCGACAGAGCCCGACAGGGCCCGACAGGGCCCGACAGGGCCCAGTAGAGCCCGACAGAGCCCGACAGAGCCCAGTAGAGCCCGACAGAGCCCGACAGGGCCCGACAGGGCCCGACAGGGCCCAGTAGAGCCCGACAGAGCCCGACAGGGCCCGACAGGGCAGAGTAGAGCCCGACAGGGCCCGACAAAGCCCAGTAGAGGCCAGTAGAGCCCGACAGAGCCCGACAGAGCCCGACAGAGCCCGACAGAGCCCGACAGAGCCCGACAGAGCCCGACAGGGCCCGACAGGGCCCGACAGGGCCCGACAGGGACCAATAGAGCCCGACAGAGCCCGACAGAGCCCGACAGAGCCCGACAGGGCCCAGTAGAGCCCAGTAGAGCCCGACAGAGCCCAGTAGAGCCCGACAGAGCCCGACAGAGCCCGACAGAGCCCGACAGAGCCCGACAGAGCCCGACAGAGCCCGACAGAGCCCGACAGGAAACAGTAGAGCCCAGTAGAGCCCGACAGAGCCCGACAGAGCCCGACAGAGCCCGACAGGGCCCGACAGGGCCCAGTAGAGCCCGACAGGGCCCGACAGGGCCCGACAGGGAACAGTAGAGCCCAGTAGAGCCCGACAGAGCCCTACAGAGCCCGACAGGGCCCGACAGGTCCCAGTAGAGCCCTACAGAACCCGACAGGGCCCGACAGGGCCCGACAGGGCCCGACAGGGGCCGACAGGGGCCGACAGGGGCCGACAGGGCACGACAGGGCCCAGTAGAGCCCGACAGAGCCCGACAGGGCCCGACAGGGCCCGACAGGGAACAGTAGAGCCCAGTAGAGCCCGACAGAGCCCGACAGAGCCCGACAGAGCCCGACAGAGATCGACAGAGCCCGACAGGGACCAGTAGAGCGCAGTAGAGCCCGACAGAGCCCGACAGAGCCCGACAGGGCCCGACAGGGCCCAGTTTAGCCCAGTAGAGCCCGACAGGGCCCGACAGGGCCCAGTTTAGCCCAGTAGAGCCCGACAGAGCCCGACAGGGACCAGTAGAGCCCGACAGAGCCCGACAGAGCCCGACAGAGCCCGACAGAGCCCGACAGGGCCCGACAGAGCCCGACAGGGCCCGACAGGGCCCAGTAGCGCCCAGTAGAGCCCGACAGAGCCCGACAGGGCCCAGTAGAGCCCGACAGAGCCCGACAGAGCCCAGTAGAGCCCGACAGAGCCCGACAGGGCCCGACAGAGCCCGACAGAGCCCGACAGAGCCCGACAGGGCCCGACAGGGCCCAGTAGAGCCCGACAGGGCCCGACAAAGCCCAGTAGAGGCCAGTAGAGCCCGACAGAGCCCGACAGAGCCCGACAGGGCCCGACAGGGCCCAGTAGAGCCCGACAGAGCCCGACAGAGCCCGACAGAGCCTGACAGAGCCCGACAGAGCCCGACAGGGCCCAGTAGAGCCCAGTAGAGCCCGACAGAGCCCAGTAGAGCCCGACAGAGCCCGACAGAGCCCGACAGAGCCCGACAGAGCCCGACAGAGCCCGACAGAGCCCGACAGGGAACAGTAGAGCCCAGTAGAGCCCGACAGAGCCCGACAGAGCCCGACAGAGCCCGACAGAGCCCGACAGAGCCCGAAAGGGCCCGAAAGGGCCGGACAGGGAACAGTAGAGACCAGTAGAACCCGATAGAGCCCGACAGAGCCCGACAGGGCCCGACAGGGACCAATAGAGCCCGACAGAGCCCGACAGAGCCCGACAGAGCCCGACAGAGCCCGACAGGGCCCGACAGGGCCCGACAGAGCCCGACAGGGCCCAGTAGAGCCCGACAGGGCCCGACAGGGCCCGACAGGGAACAGTAGAGCCCAGTAGAGCCCGACAGAGCCCTACAGAGCCCGACAGGGCCCGACAGGTCCCAGTAGAGCCCTACAGAACCCGACAGGGCCCGACAGGGCCCGACAGGGCCCGACAGGGGCCGACAGGGGCCGACAGGGGCCGACAGGGGCCGACAGGGGCCGACAGGGCACGACAGGGCCCAGTAGAGCCCGACAGAGCCCGACAGGGCCCGACAGGGCCCGACAGGGAACAGTAGAGCCCAGTAGAGCCCGACAGAGCCCGACAGAGCCCGACAGAGCCCGACAGAGATCGACAGAGCCCGACAGGGACCAGTAGAGCGCAGTAGAGCCCGACAGAGCCCGACAGGGCCCGACAGGGCCCAGTTTAGCCCAGTAGAGCCCGACAGGGCCCGACAGGGCCCAGTTTAGCCCAGTAGAGCCCGACAGGGCCCGACAGGGCCCAGTTTAGCCCAGTAGAGCCCGACAGAGCCCGACAGGGACCAGTAGAGCCCGACAGAGCCCGACAGAGCCCGACAGAGCCCGACAGAGTCCGACAGAGCCCGACAGAGCCCGACAGGGCCCGACAGGGCCCGACAGGGCCCGACAGAGCCCAGTAGCGCCCAGTAGAGCCCGACAGGGCCCAGTAGAGCCCGACAGAGCCCGACAGAGCCCAGTAGAGCCCGACAGAGCCCGACAGGGCCCGACAGAGCCCGACAGAGCCCGACAGAGCCCGACAGAGCCCGACAGGGCCCGACAGGGCCCAGTAGAGCCCGACAGGGCCCGACAAAGCCCAGTAGAGGCCAGTAGAGCCCGACAGAGCCCGACAGAGCCCGACAGAGCCCGACAGAGCCCGACAGAGCCCGACAGAGCCCGACAGAGCCCGACAGGGCCCAGTAGAGCCCGACAGAGCCCGACAGAGCCCGACAGAGCCCGACAGGGCCCAGTAGAGCCCAGTAGAGCCCGACAGAGCCCAGTAGAGCCCGACAGAGCCCGACAGAGCCCGACAGAGCCCGACAGAGCCCGACAGGGAACAGTAGAGCCCAGTAGAGCCCGACAGAGCCCGACAGAGCCCGACAGAGCCCGACAGAGCCCGACAGAGCCCGACAGGGAACAGTAGAGCCCAGTAGAGCCCGACAGAGCCCGACAGAGCCCGACAGAGCCCGACAGAGCCCGACAGAGCCCGACAGAGCCCGACAGGGCCCGACAGGGCCCGACAGGGACCAATAGAGCCCGACAGAGCCCGACAGAGCCCGACAGAGCCCGACAGAGCCCGACAGGGCCCAGTAGAGCCCGATAGAGCCCGACAGAGCCCGACAGAGCCCGACAGAGCCCGACAGAGCCCGACAGAGCCCGACAGGGCGCAGTAGAGCCCAGTAGAGCCCGACAGAGCCCGACAGAGCCCGACAGAGCCCGACAGAGCCCGACAGGGCCCGACAGGGCCCGACAGGGCCCAGTAGAGCCAGACAGAGCCCGACAGAGCCCGACAGAGCCCGACAGGGCCCGACAGGGCCCGACAGGGCCCGACAGGGCCCAGTAGAGCCCGACAGAACCTGACAGAGCCCGAAAGGGCCCGACAGGGCCCGACAGGGCCCGACAGAGCCCAGTAGAGCCCGACAGGGCCCGACAGAGCCCGACAGAGCCCGACAGAGCCCAGTAGAGCCCGACAGAGCCCGACAGGGCCCGACAGGGCCCGACAGGGAACAGTAGAGCCCAGTAGAGCCCGACAGAGCCCGACAGAGCCCGACAGAGCCCGACAGAGCCCGACAGAGCCCGACAGAGCCCGACAGGGCCCGACAGGGCCCGACAGGGCCCAGTTTAGCCCAGTAGAGCCCGACAGGGCCCGACAGGGCCCAGTAGAGCCCGACAGGTACCAGTAGAGCCCGACAGAGCTAGACAGAGCCCGACAGAGCCCGACAAAGCCCGACAAAGCCCGACAAAGCCCGACAGGGCCCAGTAGCGCCCAGTAGAGCCCGACAGGGCCCGACAGGGCCCAGTAGAGCCCGACAGGGCCCGACAGGGCCCAGTAGAGCCCAGTAGAGCCCGACAGAACCCGACAGGGCCCGACAGAACCCGACAGAGCCCGACAGGGCCCAGTAGAGCCCAGTAGAGCCCGACAGAGCCCGACAGAGCCCAGTAGAGCCCGACAGAGCCCAGTAGAGCCCGACAGGGAACAGTAGAGCCCAGTAGAGCCCGACAGAGCCCGACAGAGCCCGACAGAGCCCGACAGAGCCCGACAGAGCCCGACAGGGCCCGACAGGGAACAGTAGAGCCCGACAGGGCCCGACAGAGCCCGACAGGGCCCAGTAGAGCCCGACAGAGCCCGACAGAGCCCGACAGAGCCCGACAGGGCCCAGTAGCGCCCAGTAGAGCCCGACAGAGCCCGACAGGGCCCAGTAGAGCCCGACAGAGCCCGACAGAGCCCAGTAGAGCCCGACAGAGCCCGACAGGGCCCAGTTTAGCCCAGTAGAGCCCGACAGGGCCCGACAGGGCCCGACAGGGCCCGACAGGGACCAATAGAGCCCGACAGGGCCCGACAGAGCCCGACAGGGACCAGTAGAGCCCGACAGAGCCCGACAGAGCCCGACAGAGCCCGACAGAGCCCGACAGGGCCCAGTAGCGCCCAGTAGAGCCCGACAGGGCCCAGTAGCGCCCAGTAGAGCCCGACAGAGCCCGACAGGGCGCAGTAGAGCCCAGTAGAGCCCGACAGAGCCCGACAGAGCCCGACAGGGCCCGACAGGGCCCAGTAGAGCCCAGTAGAGCCCGACAGAGCCCGACAGGGCCCGACAGGGCCCGACAGGGCCCGACAGGGCCCAGTAGAACCCGACAGAACCCGACAGAGCCCGAAAGGGCCCGACAGGGCCCGACAGGGCCCGACAGAGCCCAGTAGAGCCCGACAGAGCCCGACA
Source organism: Caloenas nicobarica (assembly GCF_036013445.1). NCBI lineage: Eukaryota > Metazoa > Chordata > Aves > Columbiformes > Columbidae > Caloenas > Caloenas nicobarica. The sequence continues at coordinate 79,591 of NW_027017358.1, forward strand.
GAGCCCGACAGAGCCCGACAGAGCCCGACAGAGCCCGACAGGGCCCAGTAGCGCACAGTAGAGCCCGACAGGGCGCAGTAGAGCCCAGTAGAGCCCGACAGAGCCCGACAGGGCCTGACAGGGCCCGACAGGGCCCAGTAGAGCCCGACAGAGCCCGACAGAGCCCGACAGAGCCCGACAGAGCCCGACAGAGCCCGACAGGGCCCAGTAGAGCCCGACAGAGCCCGACAGGGCCCAGTAGAGCCCGACAGGGCCCGACAAAGCCCAGTAGAGCCCAGTAGAGTCCGACAGAGCCCAGTAGAGCCCGACAGAGCCCGACAGGGCCCAGTAGCGCCCAGTAGAGCCCGACAGAGCCCGACAGGGCCCAGTAGAGCCCGACAGAGCCCGACAGGGCCCAGTAGAGCCCAGTAGAGCCCGACAGAGCCCGACAGAGCCCAGTAGAGCCCAGTAGAGCCCGACAGAGCCCGACAGAGCCCAGTAGAGCCCGACAGAGCCCAGTAGAGCCCGACAGAGCCCGACAGAGCCCGACAGAGCCCGACAGGGCCCGACAGGGCCCGACAGGGCCCGACAGGGCCCGACAGGGCCCGACAGAGCCCGACAGGGCCCAGTAGAGCCCGACAGGGCCCGACAGGGAACAGTAGAGCCCAGTAGAGCCCGACAGAGCCCTACAGAGCCCGACAGGGCCCGACAGGTCCCAGTAGAGCCCTACAGAACCCGACAGGGCCCGACAGGGCCCGACAGGGCCCGACAGGGGCCGACAGGGGCCGACAGGGCACGACAGGGCCCAGTAGAGCCCGACAGAGCCCGACAGGGCCCGACAGGGCCCGACAGGGAACAGTAGAGCCCAGTAGAGCCCGACAGAGCCCGACAGAGCCCGACAGAGCCCGACAGAGATCGACAGAGCCCGACAGGGACCAGTAGAGCGCAGTAGAGCCCGACAGAGCCCGACAGAGCCCGACAGGGCCCGACAGGGCCCAGTTTAGCCCAGTAGAGCCCGACAGGGCCCGACAGGGCCCAGTTTAGCCCAGTAGAGCCCGACAGAGCCCGACAGGGACCAGTAGAGCCCGACAGAGCCCGACAGAGCCCGACAGAGCCCGACAGAGCCCGACAGGGCCCGACAGGGCCCGACAGGGCCCGACAGAGCCCGACAGGGCCCGACAGGGCCCAGTAGCGCCCAGTAGAGCCCGACAGAGCCCGACAGGGCCCAGTAGAGCCCGACAGAGCCCGACAGAGCCCAGTAGAGCCCGACAGAGCCCGACAGGGCCCGACAGAGCCCGACAGAGCCCGACAGGGCCCGACAGGGCCCAGTAGAGCCCGACAGGGCCCGACAAAGCCCAGTAGAGGCCAGTAGAGCCCGACAGAGCCCGACAGAGCCCGACAGAGCCCGACAGAGCCCGACAGAGCCCGACAGGGCCCGACAGGGCCCAGTAGAGCCCGACAGAGCCCGACAGAGCCCGACAGAGCCCGACAGAGCCCGACAGAGCCCGACAGGGCCCAGTAGAGCCCAGTAGAGCCCGACAGAGCCCAGTAGAGCCCGACAGAGCCCGACAGAGCCCGACAGAGCCCGACAGAGCCCGACAGAGCCCGACAGAGCCCGACAGGGAACAGTAGAGCCCAGTAGAGCCCGACAGAGCCCGACAGAGCCCGACAGAGCCCGACAGAGCCCGACAGAGCCCGAAAGGGCCGGACAGGGAACAGTAGAGCCCAGTAGAACCCGACAGAGCCCGACAGAGCCCGACAGGGCCCGACAGGGACCAATAGAGCCCGACAGAGCCCGACAGAGCCCGACAGAGCCCGACAGAGCCCGACAGAGCCCGACAGGGCCCGACAGAGCCCGACAGGGCCCAGTAGAGCCCGACAGGGCCCGACAGGGCCCGACAGGGAACAGTAGAGCCCAGTAGAGCCCGACAGAGCCCTACAGAGCCCGACAGGGCCCGACAGGTCCCAGTAGAGCCCTACAGAACCCGACAGGGCCCGACAGGGCCCGACAGGGGCCGACAGGGGCCGACAGGGCCCGACAGGGGCCGACAGGGGCCGACAGGGCACGACAGGGCCCAGTAGAGCCCGACAGAGCCCGACAGGGCCCGACAGGGCCCGACAGGGAACAGTAGAGCCCAGTAGAGCCCGACAGAGCCCGACAGAGCCCGACAGAGCCCGACAGAGCCCGACAGAGATCGACAGAACCCGACAGGGACCAGTAGAGCGCAGTAGAGCCCGACAGAGCCCGACAGGGCCCGACAGGGCCCAGTTTAGCCCAGTAGAGCCCGACAGGGCCCGACAGGGCCCAGTTTAGCCCAGTAGAGCCCGACAGAGCCCGACAGGGACCAGTAGAGCCCGACAGAGCCCGACAGAGCCCGACAGAGCCCGACAGAGCCCGACAGAGCCCGACAGGGCCCAACAGGGCCCGACAGGGCCCGACAGAGCCCAGTAGCGCCCAGTAGAGCCCGACAGGGCCCAGTAGAGCCCGACAGAGCCCGACCGAGCCCAGTAGAGCCCGACAGAGCCCGACAGGGCCCGACAGAGCCCGACAGAGCCCGACAGAGCCCGACAGAGCCCGACAGGGCCCGACAGGGCCCAGTAGAGCCCGACAGGGCCCGACAAAGCCCAGTAGAGGCCAGTAGAGCCCGACAGAGCCCGACAGAGCCCGACAGAGCCCGACAGAGCCCGACAGAGCCCGACAGAGCCCGACAGAGCCCGACAGGGCCCGACAGGGCCCGACAGGGCCCAGTAGAGCCCGACAGAGCCCGACAGAGCCCGACAGAGCCCGACAGAGCCCGACAGGGCCCAGTAGAGCCCAGTAGAGCCCGACAGAGCCCAGTAGAGCCCGACAGAGACCGACAGAGCCCGACAGAGCCCGACAGAGCCCGACAGAGCCCGACAGAGCCCGACAGGGAACAGTAGAGCCCAGTAGAGCCCGACAGGGCCCGACAGGGCCCAGTAGAGCCCGACAGGGCCCGACAGGGCCCAGTAGAGCCCAGTAGAGCCCGACAGGGCCCGACAGAACCCGACAGAGCCCGACAGGGCCCAGTAGAGCCCAGTAGAGCCCGACAGAGCCCGACAGAGCCCAGTAGAGCCCGACAGAGCCCAGTAGAGCCCGACAGGGAACAGTAGAGCCCAGTAGAGCCCGACAGAGCCCGACAGAGCCCGACAGAGCCCGACAGAGCCCGACAGGGCCCGACAGGGAACAGTAGAGCCCGACAGGGCCCGACAGAGCCCGACAGGGCCCAGTAGAGCCCGACAGAGCCCGACAGAGCCCGACAGAGCCCGACAGAGCCCGACAGAGCCCGACAGAGCCCGACAGGGCCCGACAGGGAACAGAAGAGCCCACTAGAGCCCGACAAAGCCCGACAGAGCCCGACAGGGCCCGACAGGGCCCAGTTTAGCCCAGTAGAGCCCGACAGGGCCCAGTTTAGCCCAGTAGAGCCCGACAGGGCCCGACAGGGCCCGACAGGGCCCAGTAGAGCCCGACAGGGCCCAGTAGAGCCCGACAGAGCCCGACAGAGCCCGACAGGGCCCAGTAGAGCCCGACAGAGCCCGACAGGGCCCGACAGGGCCCGACAGAGCCCGACAGGGCCCGACAGGGCCCGACAGAGCCCGACAGAGCCCGACAGAGCCCGACAGGGCCCAGTAGCGCCCAGTAGAGCCCGACAGAGACCGACAGGGCCCGACAGGGCCTAGTAGAGCCCGACAGAGCCCGACAGGGCCCAGTAGAGCCCAGTAGAGCCCAGTAGAGCCCGACAGAGCCCGACAGAGCCCGACAGAGCCCGACAGAGCCCGACAGAGCCCGACAGAGCCCGACAGAGCCCGACAGAGCCCGACAGGGAACAGTAGAGCCCAGTAGAGCCCGACAGAGCCCGACAGAGTCCGACAGGGCCCGACAGGGCCCGACAGGGAACAGTAGAGCCCGACAGGGCCCAGTAGAGCCCGACAGGGCCCGACAGGGCCCGACAGGGAACAGTAGAGCCCAGTAGAGCCCGACAGAGCCCGACAGAACCCTACAGAGCCCGACAGGGCCCGACAGGTCCCAGTAGAGCCCGACAGGGCCCGACAGGGCCCGACAGGGCCCAGTAGAGCCCGACAGAGCGCGACAGAGCCCGACAGAGCCCGACAGAGCCCGACAGAGCCCGACAGAGCCCGACAGAGCCCGACAGAGCCCGACAGAGCCCGACAGGGCCCGACAGGGCCCGACAGGTCCCAGTAGAGCCCAACAGGGCCCGACAGGGCCCGACAGGGCCCAGTAGAGCCCGACAGAGCGCGACAGAGCCCGACAGAGCCCGACAGAGCCCGACAGAGCCCGACAGAGCCCGACAGAGCCCGACAGAGCCCGACAGGTCCCAGTAGAGCCCAACAGAGCCCGACAGAGCCCGACAGGGACCAGTAGAGCCCGACAGAGCCCGACAGAGCCCGACAGAGCCCGACAGAGCCCGATAGAGCCCGACAGAGCCCGACAGGGCCCGACAGGGCCCGACAGGGCCCAGTAGCGCCCAGTAGAGCCCGACAGGGCCCAGTAGAGCCCGACAGAGCCCGACAGAGCCCGACAGAGCCCAGTAGAGCCCGACAGAGCCCGACAGGGCCCGACAGGGCCCGACAGGGCCCAGTAGAGCCCGACAGAGCCTGACAGGGCCCGACAGGGCCCGACAGGGCAGAGTAGAGCCCAGTAGAGCCCGACAGAGCCCGACAGAGCCCGACAGAGCCCGACAGAGCCCGACAGAGCCCAGTAGAGCCCGACAGAGCCCGACAGAGCCCGACAGGGCCCAGTAGAGCCCGACAGAGCCCGACAGGGCCCGACAGGGCCCAGTAGCGCCCAGTAGAGCCCGACAGAGCCCGACAGGGCCCGACAGGGCCTAGTAGAGCCCGACAGAGTCCGACAGGGCCCAGTAGAGCCCAGTAGAGCCCAGTAGAGCCCGACAGAGCCCGACAGAGCCCGACAGAGCCCGACAGAGCCCGACAGAGCCCGACAGAGCCCAGTAGAGCCCGACAGAGCCCGACAGAGCCCGACAGAGCCCGACAGAGCCCAGTAGAGCCCGACAGAGCCCGACAGGGAACAGTAGAGCCCAGTAGAGCCCGACAGAGCCCGACAGAGTCCGACAGGGCCCGACAGGGCCCGACAGGGAACAGTAGAGCCCGACAGGGCCCAGTAGAGCCCGACAGGGCCCGACAGGGCCTGACAGGGAACAGTAGAGCCCAGTAGAGCCCGACAGAGCCCGACAGAGCCCTACAGAGCCCGACAGGGCCCGACAGGTCCCAGTAGAGCCCGACAGAACCCGACAGAGCCCGACAGGGCCCGACAGGGACCAGTAGAGCCCGACAGAGCCCGACAGAGCCCGACAGAGCCTGACAGGGCCCAGTAGAGCCCAGTAGAGCCCGACAGGGCCAGACAGGGCCAGACAGGGCCAGACAGAACCCGACAGGGCCCGACAGGGCCCAGTAGAGCCCGACAGAACCCGACAGAGCCCGACAGGGACCAGTAGAGCCCGACAGAGCCCGACAGAGCCCGACAGAGCCCGACAGGGCCCGACAGGGCCCAGTAGCGCCCAGTAGAGCCCGACAGAGCTCGACAGGGCCCAGTAGAGCCCGACAGAGCCCGACAGAGCCCGACAGAGCCCGACAGAGCCCGACAGAGCCCAGTAGAGCCCGACAGAGCCCGACAGGGCCCAGTAGCGCCCAGTAGAGCCCGACAGGGCCCGACAGGGCCCGACAGGGCCCAGTAGAGCCCGACAGAGCCCGACAGGGCCCAGAAGAGCCCAGTAGAGCCCGACAGAACCCGACAGGGCCCGACAGAGCCCGACAGAGCCCGACAGGGCCCGACAGGGCCCGACAGGGCCCGACAGGGCCCAGTAGGGCCCAGTAGAGTCCGACAGAGCCCGACAGGGAACAGTAGAGCCCAGTAGAGCCCGACAGAGCCCGACAGAGCCCGACAGAGCCCGACAGGGCCCGACAGGGCCCGACAGGGCCCGACAGGGCCCGACAGGGCCCGACAGAGCCCGACAGGGCCCGACAGAGCCCGACAGAGCTCGACAGGGCCCGACAGGGCCCGACAGGGCCCGACAGAGCCCAACAGAGCCCGACAGAGCCCGACAGAGCCCGACAGGGCCCGACAGAGCCCGACAGGGCCCGACAGGGCCCGACAGAGACCAGTAGAGCCCGAAAGAGCCCGACAGAGCCCGACAGAGCCCGACAGAGCCCGACAGGTCCCAGTAGAGCCCAACAGAGCCCGACAGAGCCCGACAGGGACCAGTAGAGCCCGACAGAGCCCGACAGAGCCCGACAGAGCCCGACAGAGCCCGATAGAGCCCGACAGAGCCCGACAGGGCCCGACAGGGCCCGACAGGGCCCAGTAGCGCCCAGTAGAGCCCGACAGGGCCCAGTAGAGCCCGACAGAGCCCGACAGAGCCCGACAGAGCCCAGTAGAGCCCGACAGAGCCCGACAGGGCCCGACAGGGCCCGACAGGGCCCAGTAGAGCCCGACAGAGCCTGACAGGGCCCGACAGGGCCCGACAGGGCAGAGTAGAGCCCAGTAGAGCCCGACAGAGCCCGACAGAGCCCGACAGAGCCCGACAGAGCCCGACAGAGCCCAGTAGAGCCCGACAGAGCCCGACAGAGCCCGACAGGGCCCAGTAGAGCCCGACAGAGCCCGACAGGGCCCGACAGGGCCCAGTAGCGCCCAGTAGAGCCCGACAGAGCCCGACAGGGCCCGACAGGGCCTAGTAGAGCCCGACAGAGTCCGACAGGGCCCAGTAGAGCCCAGTAGAGCCCAGTAGAGCCCGACAGAGCCCGACAGAGCCCGACAGAGCCCGACAGAGCCCGACAGAGCCCGACAGAGCCCAGTAGAGCCCGACAGAGCCCGACAGAGCCCGACAGAGCCCGACAGAGCCCAGTAGAGCCCGACAGAGCCCGACAGGGAACAGTAGAGCCCAGTAGAGCCCGACAGAGCCCGACAGAGTCCGACAGGGCCCGACAGGGCCCGACAGGGAACAGTAGAGCCCGACAGGGCCCAGTAGAGCCCGACAGGGCCCGACAGGGCCTGACAGGGAACAGTAGAGCCCAGTAGAGCCCGACAGAGCCCGACAGAGCCCTACAGAGCCCGACAGGGCCCGACAGGTCCCAGTAGAGCCCGACAGAACCCGACAGAGCCCGACAGGGCCCGACAGGGACCAGTAGAGCCCGACAGAGCCCGACAGAGCCCGACAGAGCCTGACAGGGCCCAGTAGAGCCCAGTAGAGCCCGACAGGGCCAGACAGGGCCAGACAGGGCCAGACAGAACCCGACAGGGCCCGACAGGGCCCAGTAGAGCCCGACAGAACCCGACAGAGCCCGACAGGGACCAGTAGAGCCCGACAGAGCCCGACAGAGCCCGACAGAGCCCGACAGGGCCCGACAGGGCCCAGTAGCGCCCAGTAGAGCCCGACAGAGCTCGACAGGGCCCAGTAGAGCCCGACAGAGCCCGACAGAGCCCGACAGAGCCCGACAGAGCCCGACAGAGCCCAGTAGAGCCCGACAGAGCCCGACAGGGCCCAGTAGCGCCCAGTAGAGCCCGACAGGGCCCGACAGGGCCCGACAGGGCCCAGTAGAGCCCGACAGAGCCCGACAGGGCCCAGAAGAGCCCAGTAGAGCCCGACAGAACCCGACAGGGCCCGACAGAGCCCGACAGAGCCCGACAGGGCCCGACAGGGCCCGACAGGGCCCGACAGGGCCCAGTAGGGCCCAGTAGAGTCCGACAGAGCCCGACAGGGAACAGTAGAGCCCAGTAGAGCCCGACAGAGCCCGACAGAGCCCGACAGAGCCCGACAGGGCCCGACAGGGCCCGACAGGGCCCGACAGGGAACAGTAGAGCCCAGTAGAGCCCGACAGGGCCCGACAGGGCCCAGTTTAGCCCAGTAGGGCCCGAAAGGGCCCGACAGGGCCCGACAGGGCTCGACAGGGACCAGTAGAGCCCGACAGAGCCCGACAGAGCCCGACAGGAACCAGTAGAGCCCGACAGAGCCCGACAGAGCCCGACAGAGCCCGACAGGGCCCGACAGGGCCCGACAGGGCCCAGTAGAGCCCGACAGGGCCCGACAGAGCCCGACAGAGCCCGACAGAGCCCGACAGAGCCCGACAGAGCCTAGTGGAGCCCGACAGAGCCCGACAGAGCCCGACAGAGCCCGACAGAGCCCGACAGGGCCCAGTAGAGCCCGACAGGGCCCGACAGGGCCCAGTAGAGCCCGACAGGGCCCGACAGAGCCCGACAGAGCCTGACAGGGCCCGACAGGGCCCGACAGGGCGCAGTAGAGCCCGACAGAGCCCGACAGAGCCCGACAGAGCCCGACAGAGCCCGACAGGGCCCGACAGGGCCCGACAGGGCCCGACAGGGCCCAGTAGAGCCCGACAGAGCCCGACAGGGCCCGACAAAGCCCAGTAGAGCCCGACAGAGCCCAGTAGAGCCCGACACGGCCCGACAGAGCCCGACAGGGCCCGACAGAGCCCGACAGGGCCCGACAGGGCCCGACAGAGCCCGACAGAGCCCGACAGAGCCCGACAGAGTCCGACAGGGCCCAGTAGAGCCCGACAGGGCCCGACAGGGAACAGTAGAGCCCAGTAGAGCCCGACACAGCCCGACAAGGCCCGACAGAGCCCGAGAGAGCCCATCAGGGCCCGACAGAGCCCGACAGGGAACAGTAGAGCCCAGTAGAGCCCGACAGAGCCCGACAGAGCCCGACAGGGCCCGACAGGGCCCGACAGGGACCAGTAGAGCCCGACAGAGCCCGACAGGGCCCAACAGGGCCCAGTAGCGCCCAGTAGAGCCCGACAGAGCCCGACAGGGCGCAGTAGAGCCCAGTAGAGCCCGACAGAGCCCGACAGAGCCCGACAGGGCCCAGTAGAGCCCAGTAGAGCCCGACAGAGCCCGACAGAGCCCGACAGGGCCCGACAGGGCCCGACAGAACCCGACAGAACCCGAAAGGGCCCGACAGGGCCCGACAGGGCCCAGTAGAGCCCGACAGAGCCCGACAGAGCCCGACAGAGCCCGACAGGGCCCGACAGGGCCCGACAGGGCCCAGTAGAGCCCGACAGGGCCCAGTAGAGCCCGACAGGGCCCGACAGAGCCCGACAGAGCCCGACAGAGCCCGACAGAGCCCGACAGAGCCCGACAGAGCCCGACAGGGCCCGACAGGGCCCAGTAGAGCCCGACAGAGCCCGACAGAGCCCGACAGAGCCCGACAGAGCCCGACAGAGCCCGACAGGGCCCGACAGGGCCCGACAGGGAACAGTAGAGCCCAGTAGAGCCCGACAGAGCCCGACAGAGCCCGACAGAGCCCGACAGAGCCCGACAGGGCCTGACAGGGCCCGACAGGTCCCGACAGGGCCCGACAGGGCCCAGTTTAGCCCAGTAGAGCCCGACAGGGCCCGACAGGGCCCAGTTTAGCCCAGTAGAACCCGACAGGGCCCGACAGGGCCCAGTAGAGCCCGACAGAGCCCGACAGAGCCCGACAGAGCCCGACAGAGCCCAGTAGAGCCCGACAGAGCCCGACAGGGCCCAGTAGCGCCCAGTAGAGCCCGACAGGGCCCGACAGGGCCCGACAGGGCCCAGTAGAGCCCGACAGAGCCCGACAGGGCCCAGAATAGCCCAGTAGAGCCCGACAGAACCCGACAGGGCCCGACAGAGCCCGACAGAGCCCGACAGGGCCCAGTAGAGCCCAGTAGAGCCCGACAGAGCCCGACAGAGCCCAGTAGAGCCCGACAGAGCCCAGTAGAGCCCGATAGAGCCCGACAGAGCCCGACAGAGAACAGTAGAGCCCAGTAGAGCCCGACAGAGCCCGACAGAGCCCGACAGGGCCCGACAGGGCCCGACAGGGCCCGACAGGGAACAGTAGAGCCCAGTAGAGCCCGACAGAGCCCGACAGAGCCCGACAGAGCCCGACAGAGCCCGACAGAGCCCGACAGGGCCCGACAGGGAACAGTAGAGCCCAGTAGAGCCCGACAAAGCCCGACAGAGCCCGACAGGGCCCGACAGGGCCCAGTTTAGCCCAGTAGAGCCCGACAGGGCCCGACAGGGCCCAGTTTAGCCCAGTAGAGCCCGACAGAGCCCGACAGGGCCCGACAGGGCCCGACAGGTCCCAGTAGAGCCCGACAGGGCCCAGTAGAGCCCGACAGAGCCCGACAGAGCCCGACAGAGCCCAGTAGAGCCCGACAGAGCCCGACAGGGCCCGACAGGGCCCGACAGGGCCCGACAGGGCCCAGTAGCGCCCAGTAGAGCCCGACAGAGCCCGACAGGGCCCGACAGGGCCCGACAGGGCCCAGTAGAGCCCGACAGAGCCCGACAGGGCCCAGTAGAGCCCAGTAGAGCCCAGTAGAGCCCGACAGAGCCCGACAGAGCCCGACAGAGCCCGACAGAGCCCGACAGAGCCCAGTAGAACCCGGTAGAGCCCGACAGAGCCCGACAGAGCCCAGTAGAGCCCGACAGAGCCCAGTAGAGCCCGACAGAGCCCAGTAGAGCCCGACAGAGCCCGACAGGGAACAGTAGAGCCCAGAAGAGCCCGACAGAGCCCGACAGAGTCCGACAGGGCCCGACAGGGCCCGACAGGGAACAGTAGAGCCCGACAGGGCCCAGTAGAGCCCGACAGGGCCCGACAGGGCCCGACAGGGAACAGTAGAGCCCAGTAGAGCCCGACAGAGCCCGACAGAGCCCTACAGAGCCCGACAGGTCCCAGTAGAGCCCGACAGAACCCGACAGAGCCCGACAGGGCCCGACAGGGCCCGACAGGGCCCAGTAGAGCCCGACAGAGCCCGACAGAGCCCGACAGAGCCCGACAGAGCCCGACAGAGCCCGACAGGGCCCGACAGGGCCCGACAGAACCCGACAGGGCCCGACAGGGCCCGACAGGGCCCTGTAGAGCCCGACAGGGCCCGACAGGGCCCGACAGGGACCAGTAGAGCCCGACAGAGCCCGACAGAGCCCGACAGAGCCCGACAGAGCCCGACAGAGCCCGACAGGGCCCGACAGGGCCCAGTAGCGCCCAGTAGAGCCCGACAGAGCCCGACAGAGCCCGACAGAGCCCGACAAGGCCCAACAGGGCCCAGTAGAGCCCGACAGAGCCCGACAGAGCCCGACAGAGCCCGACAGAGCCCGACAGAGCCCGACAGAGCCCGACAGGGCAGAGTAGAGCCCAGTAGAGCCCGACAGAGCCCGACAGAGCCCGACAGAGCCCGACAGGGACCGACAGGGACCGACAGGGACCGACAGGGACCGACAGGGACCGACAGAGCCCGACAGGGCCCGACAGGGCCCGACAGGGCCCAGTAGAGCCTGACAGAGCCCGACAGAGCCCGACAGGGAACAGTAGAGCCCAACAGAGCCCGACAGAGCCCGACAGAGCCCGACAGAGCCCGACAGAGCCCGACAGAGCCCGTCAGGGCCCGTCAGGGCCCGACAGGGAACAGTAGAGCCCAGTAGAGCCCGACAGGGCCCGACAGGGCCCAGTTTAGCCCAGTAGAGCCCGACAGGGCCCGACAGGGCCCAGTTTAGCCCAGTAGGGCCCGAAAGGGCCCGACAGGGCCCGACAGGGCTCGACAGGGACCAGTAGAGCCCGACAGAGCCCGACAGAGCCCGACAGAGCCCGACAGAGCCCGACAGAGCCCGACAGGGCCCAGTTAACCCAGTAGAGCCCGACAGGGCCCGACAGGGCCCAGTAGAGCCCGACAGGGCCCAGTAGAGCCCGACAGAGCTAGACAGAGCCCGACAGAGCCCGACAAAGCCCGACAAAGCCCGACAAAGCCCGACAGGGCCCAGTAGCGCCCAGTAGAGCCCGACAGGGCCCGACAGGGCCCAGTAGAGCCCGACAGAGCCCGACAGGGCCCAGAAGAGCCCAGTAGAGCCCGACAGAACCCGACAGGGCCCGACAGAACCCGACAGAGCCCGACAGGGCCCAGTAGAGCCCGACAGAGCCCGACAGAGCCCGACAGAGCCCGACAGGGCCCGACAGGGCCCGACAGGGCCCGACAGGGCCCGACAGGGAACAGTAGAGCCCACTAGAGCCCGACAAAGCCCGACAGAGCCCGACAGGGCCCGACAGGGCCCAGTTTAGCCCAGTAGAGCCCGACAGGGCCCGACAGGGCCCAGTTTAGCCCAGTAGAGCCCGACAGGGCCCGACAGGGCCCGTCAGGACCCAGTAGAGCCCGACAGGGCCCAGTAGAGCCCGACAGAGCCCGACAGAGCCCGACAGGGCCCAGTAGAGCCCGACAGAGCCCGACAGGGCCCGACAGAGCCCGACAGAGCCCGACAGAGCCCGACAGAGCCCGACAGAGCCCGACAGGGCCCAGTAGCGCCCAGTAGAGCCCGACAGAGCCCGACAGGGCCCGACAGGGCCTAGTAGAGCCTGACAGAGCCCGACAGGGCCCAGTAGAGCCCAGTAGAGCCCAGTAGAGCCCGACAGAGCCCGACAGAGCCCGACAGAGCCCGACAGAGCCCGACAGAGCCCGACAGAGCCCGACAGGGAACAGTAGAGCCCAGTAGAGCCCGACAGAGCCCGACAGAGCCCGACAGGGCCCGACAGGGCCCGACAGGGAACAGTAGAGCCCGACAGGGCCCAGTAGAGCCCGACAGGGCCCGACAGGGCCCGACAGGGAACAGTAGAGCCCAGTAGAGCCCGACAGAGCCCGACAGAGCCCTACAGAGCCCGACAGGTCCCAGTAGAGCCCGACAGAACCCGACAGGGCCCGACAGGGCCCGACAGGGCCCAGTAGAGCCCGACAGAGCCCGACAGAGCCCGACAGAGCCCGACAGAGCCCGACAGAACCCGACAGGGCCCGACAGGGCCCAGTAGAGCCCGACAGAGCCCGACAGAGCCCGACAGGGACCAGTAGAGCCCGACAGAGCCCGACAGAGCCCGACAGAGCCCGACAGGGCCCGACAGGGCCCAGTAGCGCCCAGTAGAGCCCGACAGGGCCCAGTAGAGCCCGACAGAGCCCGACAGAGCCCGACAGAGCCCGACAGGGCCCAGTAGAGCCCGACAGAGCCCGACAGGGCCCGACAGGGCCCGACAGGGCCCAGTAGCGCCCAGTAGAGCCCGACAGGGCCCGACAGGGCCTAGTAGAGCCCGACAGAGTCCGACAGGGCCCAGTAGAGCCCAGTAGAGCCCTACAGAGCCCGACAGAGCCCGACAGAGCCCGACAGAGCCCGACAGAGCCCGACAGAGCCCGACAGAGCCCGACAGAGCCCAGTAGAGCCCGACAGAGCCCGACAGGGAACAGTAGAGCCCAGTAGAGCCCGACAGAGCCCGACAGAGTCCGACAGGGCCCGACAGGGCCCGACAGGGAACAGTAGAGCCCGACAGGGCCCAGTAGAGCCCGACAGGGCCCGACAGGGCCCGACAGGGAACAGTAGAGCCCAGTAGAGCCCGACAGAGCCCGACAGAGCCCTACAGAGCCCGACAGGGCCCGACAGGTCCCAGTAGAGCCCGACAGAACCCGACAGAGCACGACAGGGCCCGACAGGGACCAGTAGAGCCCGACAGAGCCCGACAGAGCCCGACAGAGCCTGACAGGGCCCAGTAGAGCCCAGTAGAGCCCGACAGGGCCAGACAGGGCCAGACAGGGCCAGACAGAACCCGACAGGGCCCGACAGGGCCCAGTAGAGCCCGACAGAGCCCGACAGGGACCAGTAGAGCCCGACAGAGCCCGACAGAGCCCAGTAGAGCCCGACAGAGCCCGACAGGGCCCAGTAGCGCCCAGTAGAGCCCGACAGGGCCCGACAGGGCCCGACAGGGCCCAGTAGAGCCCGACAGAGCCCGACAGGGCCCAGAAGAGCCCAGTAGAGCCCGACAGAACCCGACAGGGCCCGACAGAGCCCGACAGAGCACGACAGGGCCCAGTAGAGCCCAGTAGAGCCCGACAGAGCCCGACAGAGCCCAGTAGAGCCCGACAGAGCCCAGTAGAGCCCGATAGAGCCCGACAGAGCCCGACAGGGAACAGTAGAGCCCAGTAGAGCCCGACAGAGCCCGACAGAGCCCGACAGGTCCCGACAGGGCCCGACAGGGCCCGACAGGGAACAGTAGAGCCCAGTAGAGCCCGACAGAGCCCGACAGAGCCCGACAGAGCCCGACAGAGCCCGACAGAGCCCGTCAGGGCCCGTCAGGGCCCGTCAGGGAACAGTAGAGCCCAGTAGAGCCCGACAAAGCCCGACAGAGCCCGACAGGGCCCGACAGGGCCCAGTTTAGCCCAGTAGAGCCCGACAGGGCCCGACAGGGCCCAGTTTAGCCCAGTAGAGCCCGACAGAGCCCGACAGGGCCCGACAGGGCCCGACAGGGCCCAGTAGAGCCCGACAGGGCCCAGTAGAGCCCGACAGAGCCCGACAGAGCCCGACAGAGCCCAGTAGAGCCCGACAGAGCCCGACAGGGCCCGACAGTGCCCGACAGGGCCCGACAGGGCCCAGTAGCGCCCAGTAGAGCCCGACAGAGCCCGACAGGGCCCAGTAGAGCCCGACAGAGCCCGACAGGGCCCAGTAGAGCCCGACAGAGCCCAGTAGAGCCCGACAGAGCCCGACAGAGCCCGACAGAGCCCGACAGAGCCCGACAGAGCCCGACAGAGCCCGACAGAGCCCGACAGGGAACAGTAGAGCCCAGTAGAGCCCGACAGAGCCCGACAGAGCCCGACAGAGTCCGACAGGGCCCGACAGGGCCCGACAGGGAACAGTAGAGCCCGACAGGGCCCAGTAGAGCCCGACAGGGCCCGACAGGGCCCGACAGGGAACAGTAGAGCCCAGTAGAGCCCGACAGAGCCCGACAGAGCCCTACAGAGCCCGACAGGTCCCAGTAGAGCCCGACAGAACCCGACAGAGCCCGACAGGGCCCGACAGGGCCCGACAGGGCCCAGTAGAGCCCGACAGAGCCCGACAGAGCCCGACAGGGCCCGACAGGGCCCGACAGGGCCCGACAGAACCCGACAGGGCCCGACAGGGCCCTGTAGAGCCCGACAGGGCCCGACAGGGCCCGACAGAGCCCGACAGAGCCCGACAGAGCCCGACAGGGACCAGTAGAGCCCGACAGAGCCCGACAGAGCCCGACAGAGCCCGACAGAGCCCGACAGAGCCCGACAGGGCCCAGTAGAGCCCGACAGAGCCCGACAGAGCCCGACAGAGCCCGACAAGGCCCAACAGGGCCCAGTAGAGCCCGACAGAGCCCGACAGAGCCCGACAGAGCCCGACAGAGCCCGACAGAGCCCGACAGAGCCCAGTAGAGCCCGACAGAGCCCGACAGAGCCCGACAGAGCCCGACAGAGCCCGACAGAGCCCGACAGGGCCCGACAGGGCAGAGTAGAGCCCAGTAGAGCCCGACAGAGCCCGACAGAGCCCGACAGAGCCCGACAGAGCCCGACAGAGCCCGACAGGGACCGACAGGGACCGACAGGGACCGACAGGGACCGACAGGGACCGACAGAGCCCGACAGGGACCGACAGGGCCCAGTAGAGCCTGACAGAGCCCGACAGAGCCCGACAGGGAACAGTAGAGCCCGACAGAGCCCGACAGAGCCCGACAGAGCCCGACAGAGCCCGTCAGGGCCCGTCAGGGCCCGACAGTGCCCGACAGGGCCCGACAGGGAACAGTAGAGCCCAGTAGAGCCCGACAGGGCCCGACAGGGCCCAGTTTAGCCCAGTAGAGCCCGACAGGGCCCGACAGGGCCCAGTTTAGCCCAGTAGGGCCCGAAAGGGCCCGACAGGGCCCGACAGGGCTCGACAGGGACCAGTAGAGCCCGACAGAGCCCGACAGAGCCCGACAGGGACCAGTAGAGCCCGACAGAGCCCGACAGAGCCCGACAGGGCCCGACAGGGCCCGACAGGGCCCGACAGGGCCCGACAGGGCCCGACAGGGCCCGACAGAGCCCGACAGGGCCCAGTAGAGCCCAGTAGAACCCGACAGAGCCCGACAGAGGCCGACAGAGGCCGACAGAGCCTAGTGGAGCCCGACAGAGCCCGACAGGGCCCGACAGGGCCCAGTAGAGCCCGACAGAGCCCGACAGGGCCCAGTAGAGCCCGACAGGGCCCGACAGGGCCCGACAGGGCGCAGTAGAGCCCGACAGAGCCCGACAGAGCCCGACAGAGCCCGACAGAGCCCGACAGAGCCCGACAGAGCCCGACAGGGCCCGACAGGGCCCGACAGGGAACAGTAGAGCCCAGTAGAGCCCACAGAGCCCGACAGAGCCCGACAGAGCCCGACAGAGCCCGACAGAGCCCAGTAGAACCCGACAGAGCCCGACAGAGGCCGACAGAGCCTAGTGGAGCCCGACAGAGCCCGACAGAGCCCGACAGGGCCCGACAGGGCCCGACAGGGCCCAGTAGAGCCCGACAGAGCCCGACAGGGCCCAGTAGAGCCCGACAGGGCCCGACAGGGCCCGACAGGGCCCGACAGAGCCCGACAGGGCCCGACAGAGCCCGACAGGGCCCGACAGGGCCCGACAGGGCCCAGTAGAGCCCGACAGGGCCCGACAAAGCCCAGTAGAGCCCGACAGGGCCCGACAGAGCCCGACAGGGCCCGACAGGGCCCGACAGGGCCCAGTAGAGCCCGACAGGGCCCGACAGAGCCCGCCAGAGCCCGACAGGGCCCAGTAGAGCCCGCCAGGGCCCAGTAGAGCCCGCCAGAGCCCGACAGAGCCCGACAGGGAACAGTAGAGCCCAGTAGAGCCCGCCAGAGCCCGACAGAGCCCGACAGGGAACAGTAGAGCCCAGTAGAGCCCGACAGAGCCCGACAGAGCCCGACAGAGCCCGACAGAGCCCGTCAGGGCCCGTCAGGGCCCGACAGGGCCCGACAGGGCCCGACAGGGCCCGAGAGGGCCCGAGAGGGCCCGACAGGGAACAGTAGAGCCCGACAGATCCCGACAGAGCCCGACAGGGCCCGACAGGGCCCGACAGGGCCCGACAGGGCCCAGTAGAGCCCGACAGAGCCCGACAGGGACCAGTAGAGCCCGACAGAGCCCGACAGAGCCCGACAGGGCCCGACAGGGCCCGACAGGGCCCAGTAGAGCCCGACAGGGCCCGACAGGGCCCAGTAGAGCCCGACAGAGCCCGACAGGGCCCAGTAGAGCCTGACAGAGCCCGACAGGGCCCAGTTTAGCCCAGTAGAGCCCGACAGGGCCCGACAGGGCCCGACAGGGCCCAGTAGAGCCCGACAGAGCCCGACAGAGCCCGACAGGGCCCAGTAGAGCCCGACAGAGCCCGACAGGGCCCGACAGGGCCCGACAGAGCCCGACAGAGCCCGACAGGGCCCAGTAGCGCCCAGTAGAGCCCGACAGAGCCCGACAGGGCCCGACAGGGCCTAGTAGAGCCCGACAGAGCCCGACAGGGCCCGACAGAGCCCGACAGGGCCCGACAGAGCCCGACAGAGCCCGACAGAGCCCGACAGGGAACAGTAGAGCCCAGTAGAGCCCGACAGAGCCCGACAGAGTCCGACAGGGCCCGACAGGGCCCGACAGGGAACAGTAGAGCCCGACAGGGCCCAGTAGAGCCCGACAGGGCCCGACAGGACCCGACAGGGAACAGTAGAGCCCAGTAGAGCCCGACAGAGCCCGACAGAGCCCTACAGAGCCCGACAGGGCCCGACAGGTCCCAGTAGAGCCCGACAGAACCCGACAGGGCCCGACAGGGCCCAGTAGAGCCCGACAGAGCCCGACAGAGCCCGACAGAGCCAGACAGAGCCAGACAGAACCCGACAGGGCCCGACAGGGCCCGACAGGGCCCAGTAGAGCCCGACAGAGCCCGACAGGGACCAGTAGAGCCTGACAGAGCCCGACAGAGCCCGACAGAGCCCGACAGAGCCCGACAGGGCCCGACAGGGCCCAGTAGAGCCCGACAGGGCCCAGTAGAGCCCGACAGGGCCCGACAGAGCCCTACAGAGCCCGACAGGGCCCGACAGGTCCCAGTAGAGCCCGACAGAACCCGACAGAGCCCGACAGGGCCCGACAGGGCCCGACAGGTCCCAGTAGAGCCCGACAGAACCCGACAGAGCCCGAAAGGGCCCGACAGGGCCCGACAGGGCCCAGTAGAGCCCGACAGAGCCCGACAGAGCCCGACAGAGCCCGACAGAGCCCGACAGAGCCCAGTAGAGCCCGACAGAGCCCGACAGAGCCCGACAGAGCCCGACAGAGCCCGACAGAGCCCGACAGGGCCCAGTAGAGCCCGACAGAGCCCAGTAGAGCCCGACAGAGCCCGACAGGGCCCGACAGGGCCCGACAGGGCCCAGTAGAGCCCGACAGAGCCCGACAGAGCCCGACAGAGCCCGACAGAGCCCGACAGAGCCCGACAGGGAACAGTAGAGCCCAGTAGAGCCCGACAGAGCCCGACAGAGCCCGACAGAGCCCGACAGAGCCCGACAGAGCCTGACAGAGCCTGACAGAGCCCGACAGGGCCTGACAGGGCCCGACAGGTCCCGACAGGGCCCGACAGGGCCCAGTTTAGCCCAGTAGAGCCCGACAGGGCCCGACAGGGCCCAGTTTAGCCGAGTAGAGCCCGACAGGGCCCGACAGGGCCCAGTAGAGCCCGACAGAGCCCGACAGAGCCCGACAGAGCCCAGTAGAGCCCGACAGAGCCCGACAGGGCCCAGTAGCGCCCAGTAGAGCCCGACAGGGCCCGACAGGGCCCGACAGGGCCCAGTAGAGCCCGACAGAGCCCGACAGGGCCCAGAAGAGCCCAGTAGAGCCCGACAGAACCCGACAGGGCCCGACAGAGCCCGACAGAGCCCGACAGGGCCCAGTAGAGCCCAGTAGAGCCCGACAGAGCCCGACAGAGCCCAGTAGAGCCCGACAGAGCCCAGTAGAGCCCGACAGAGCCCGACAGAGCCCGACAGGGAACAGTAGAGCCCAGTAGAGCCCGACAGAGCCCGACAGGGCCCGACAGGGCCCAGTTTAGCCCAGTAGGGCCCGTCAGGGCCCGACAGGGCCCAGTTTAGCCCAGTAGGGCCCGAAAGGGCCCGACAGGGCCCAACAGGGCTCGACAGGGACCAGTAGAGCCCGACAGAGCCCGACAGAGCCCGACAGGGACCAGTAGAGCCCGACAGAGCCCGACAGAGCCCGACAGGGCCCGACAGGGCCCGACAGGGCCCGACAGGGCCCGACAGGGCCCGACAGGGCCCAGTAGAGCCCAGTAGAAC
Organism: Caloenas nicobarica; assembly: GCF_036013445.1. Taxonomy (NCBI): domain Eukaryota; kingdom Metazoa; phylum Chordata; class Aves; order Columbiformes; family Columbidae; genus Caloenas; species Caloenas nicobarica. The sequence continues at coordinate 98,703 of NW_027017358.1, forward strand.
CCGACAGAGCCCGACAGAGGCCGACAGAGGCCGACAGAGCCTAGTGGAGCCCGACAGAGCCCGACAGGGCCCGACAGGGCCCAGTAGAGCCCGACAGAGCCCGACAGGGCCCAGTAGAGCCCGACAGGGCCCGACAGGGCCCGACAGGGCGCAGTAGAGCCCGACAGAGCCCGACAGAGCCCGACAGAGCCCGACAGAGCCCGACAGGGCCCGACAGGGCCCGACAGGGAACAGTAGAGCCCAGTAGAGCCCACAGAGCCCGACAGAGCCCGACAGAGCCCGACAGAGCCCGACAGAGCCCAGTAGAACCCGACAGAGCCCGACAGAGGCCGACAGAGCCTAGTGGAGCCCGACAGAGCCCGACAGAGCCCGACAGAGCCCGACAGGGCCCGACAGGGCCCGACAGGGCCCAGTAGAGCCCGACAGAGCCCGACAGGGCCCAGTAGAGCCCGACAGGGCCCGACAGGGCCCAGTAGAGCCCGACAGGGCCCGACAAAGCCCAGTAGAGCCCGACAGGGCCCGACAGAGCCCGACAGGGCCCGACAGGGCCCGACAGGGCCCAGTAGAGCCCGACAGGGCCCGACAGAGCCCGACAGAGCCCGACAGGGCCCAGTAGAGCCCGCCAGGGCCCAGTAGAGCCCGCCAGAGCCCGACAGAGCCCGACAGGGAACAGTAGAGCCCAGTAGAGCCCGCCAGAGCCCGCCAGAGCCCGACAGGGAACAGTAGAGCCCAGTAGAGCCCGACAGAGCCCGACAGAGCCCGACAGAGCCCGACAGAGCCCGACAGAGCCCGTCAGGGCCCGTCAGGGCCCGTCAGGGCCCGACAGGGCCCGACAGGGCCCGACAGGGCCCGACAGGGAACAGTAGAGCCCGACAGATCCCGACAGAGCCCGACAGAGCCCGACAGGGCCCGACAGGGCCCGACAGGGCCCAGTAGAGCCCGACAGGGACCAGTAGAGCCCGACAGAGCCCGACAGAGCCCGACAGGGCCCGACAGGGCCCGACAGGGCCCAGTAGAGCCCGACAGGGCCCGACAGGGCCCAGTAGAGCCCGACAGAGCCCGACAGGGCCCAGTAGAGCCTGACAGAGCCCGACAGGGCCCAGTTTAGCCCAGTAGAGCCCGACAAGGCCCGACAGGGCCCGACAGGGCCCAGTAGAGCCCGACAGGGCCCAGTAGAGCCCGACAGAGCCCGACAGAGCCCGACAGGGCCCAGTAGAGCCCGACAGAGCCCGACAGGGCCCGACAGGGCCCGACAGAGCCCGACAGAGCCCGACAGAGCCCGACAGAGCCCGACAGGGCCCAGTAGCGCCCAGTAGAGCCCGACAGAGCCCGACAGGGCCTAGTAGAGCCCGACAGAGCCCGACAGGGCCCGACAGAGCCCGACAGGGCCCGACAGAGCCCGACAGAGCTCGACAGAGCCCGACAGGGAACAGTAGAGCCCAGTAGAGCCCGACAGAGCCCGACAGAGTCCGACAGGGCCCGACAGGGCCCGACAGGGAACAGTAGAGCCCGACAGGGCCCAGTAGAGCCCGACAGGGCCCGACAGGGCCCGACAGGGAACAGTAGAGCCCAGTAGAGCCCGACAGAGCCCGACAGAGCCCTACAGAGCCCGACAGGGCCCGACAGGTCCCAGTAGAGCCCGACAGAACCCGACAGGGCCCGACAGGGCCCAGTAGAGCCCGACAGAGCCCGACAGAGCCCGACAGAGCCCGACAGAGCCAGACAGAACCCGACAGGGCCCGACAGGGCCCGACAGGGCCCAGTAGAGCCCGACAGAGCCCGACAGGGACCAGTAGAGCCCGACAGAGCCCGACAGAGCCCGACAGAGCCCGACAGAGCCCGACAGAGCCCGACAGAGCACGACAGAGCCCGACAGGGCCCGACAGGGCCCGACAGGGCCCGACAGGTCCCAGTAGAGCCCGACAGAACCCGACAGAGCCCGAAAGGGCCCGACAGGGCCCGACAGGGCCCAGTAGAGCCCGACAGAGCCCGACAGAGCCCGACAGAGCCCGACAGAGCCCGACAGAGCCCGACAGAGCCCAGTAGAGCCCGACAGAGCCCGACAGAGCCCGACAGAGCCCGACAGAGCCCGACAGAGCCCGACAGAGCCCGACAGGGCCCAGTAGAGCCCGACAGAGCCCAGTAGAGCCCGACAGAGCCCGACAGGGCCCGACAGGGCCCGACAGGGCCCAGTAGAGCCCGACAGAGCCCGACAGAGCCCGACAGAGCCCGACAGAGCCCGACAGAGCCCGACAGAGCCCGACAGGGAACAGTAGAGCCCAGTAGAGCCCGACAGAGCCCGACAAAGCCCGACAGAGCCCGACAGAGCCCGACAGAGCCTGACAGAGCCCGACAGGGCCTGACAGGGCCCGACAGGTCCCGACAGGGCCCGACAGGGCCCAGTTTAGCCCAGTAGAGCCCGACAGGGCCCGACAGGGCCCAGTTTAGCCCAGTAGAGCCCGACAGGGCCCGACAGGGCCCAGTAGAGCCCGACAGAGCCCGACAGATCCCGACAGAGCCCAGTAGAGCCCGACAGGGCCCGACAGAACCCGACAGGGCCCGACAGAACCCGACAGGGCCCGACAGGGCCCTGTAGAGCCCGACAGGGCCCGACAGAGCCCGACAGGGACCAGTAGAGCCCGACAGAGCCCGACAGAGCCCGACAGAGCCCGACAGAGCCCGACAGAGCCCGACAGAGCCCGACAGGGCCCGACAGGGCCCGACAGGGCCCAGTAGAGCCCGACAGAGCCCGACAGGGCCCGACAGAGCCCGACAGAGCCCGACAGAGCCCGACAGAGCCCGACAGAGCCCGACAGAGCCCGACAAGGCCCAACAGGGCCCAGTAGAGCCCGACAGAGCCCGACAGAGCCCGACAGAGCCCGACAGAGCCCGACAGAGCCCGACAGAGCCCGACAGAGCCCGACAGAGCCCGACAGGGCAGAGTAGAGCCCAGTAGAGCCCGACAGAGCCCGACAGAGCCCGACAGGGACCGACAGGGACCGACAGGGACCGACAGGGACCGACAGGGACCGACAGAGCCCGACAGAGCCCGACAGGGCCCGACAGGGCCCGACAGGGCCCAGTAGAGCCTGACAGAGCCCGACAGAGCCCGACAGGGAACAGTAGAGCCCGACAGAGCCCGACAGAGCCCGACAGAGCCCGACAGAGCCCGACAGAGCCCGTCAGGGCCCGTCAGGGCCCGTCAGGGCCCGACAGTGCCCGACAGGGAACAGTAGAGCCCAGTAGAGCCCGACAGGGCCCGACAGGGCCCAGTTTAGCCCAGTAGAGCCCAACAGGGCCCGACAGGGCCCAGTTTAGCCCAATAGGGCCCGAAAGGGCCCGACAGGGCCCGACAGGGCTCGACAGGGACCAGTAGAGCCCGACAGAGCCCGACAGAGCCCGACAGGGACCAGTAGAGCCCGACAGAGCCCGACAGAGCCCGACAGGGCCCGACAGGGCCCGACAGGGCCCGACAGGGCCCGACAGAGCCCAGTAGAGCCCAGTAGAACCCGACAGAGCCCGACAGAGCCCGACAGAGCCCGACAGAGCCTAGTGGAGCCCGACAGAGCCCAACAGGGCCCGACAGGGCCCAGTAGAGCCCAACAGAGCCCGACAGGGCCCAGTAGAGCCCGACAGGGCCCGACAGGGCGCAGTAGAGCCCGACAGAGCCCGACAGAGCCCGACAGAGCCCGACAGGGCCCGACAGGGCCCGACAGGGCCCGACAGGGAACAGTAGAGCCCAGTAGAGCCCGACAGAGCCCGACAGAGCCCGACAGAGCCCGACAGAGCCCGACAGAGCCCGACAGAGCCCGACAGAGCCCAGTAGAGCCCAGTAGAACCCGACAGAGCCCGACAGAGGCCGACAGAGCCTAGTGGAGCCCGACAGAGCCCGACAGAGCCCGACAGGGCCCGACAGGGCCCAGTAGAGCCCGACAGAGCCCGACAGGGCCCGACAGGGCCCGACAGGGCGCAGTAGAGCCCGACAGAGCCCGACAGAGCCCGACAGAGCCCGACAGAGCCCGACAGAGCCCGACAGAGCCCGACAGAGCCCGATAGGGCCCGACAGGGCCCGACAGGGCCCGACAGAGCCCGACAGGGCCCGACAGAGCCCGACAGGGCCCGACAGGGCCCGACAGGGCCCAGTAGAGCCCGACAGGGACCAGTAGAGCCCGACAGAGCCCGACAGAGCCCGACAGGGCCCGACAGGGCCCGACAGGGCCCAGTAGAGCCCGACAGGGCCCGACAGGGCCCAGTAGAGCCCGACAGAGCCCGACAGGGCCCAGTAGAGCCTGACAGAGCCCGACAGGGCCCAGTTTAGCCCAGTAGAGCCCGACAAGGCCCGACAGGGCCCGACAGGGCCCAGTAGAGCCCGACAGGGCCCAGTAGAGCCCGACAGAGCCCGACAGAGCCCGACAGGGCCCAGTAGAGCCCGACAGAGCCCGACAGGGCCCGACAGGGCCCGACAGAGCCCGACAGAGCCCGACAGAGCCCGACAGATCCCGACAGGGCCCAGTAGCGCCCAGTAGAGCCCGACAGAGCCCGACAGGGCCTAGTAGAGCCCGACAGAGCCCGACAGGGCCCGACAGAGCCCGACAGGGCCCGACAGAGCCCGACAGAGCTCGACAGAGCCCGACAGGGAACAGTAGAGCCCAGTAGAGCCCGACAGAGCCCGACAGAGTCCGACAGGGCCCGACAGGGCCCGACAGGGAACAGTAGAGCCCGACAGGGCCCAGTAGAGCCCGACAGGGCCCGACAGGGCCCGACAGGGAACAGTAGAGCCCAGTAGAGCCCGACAGAGCCCGACAGAGCCCTACAGAGCCCGACAGGGCCCGACAGGTCCCAGTAGAGCCCGACAGAACCCGACAGGGCCCGACAGGGCCCAGTAGAGCCCGACAGAGCCCGACAGAGCCCGACAGAGCCCGACAGAGCCCGACAGAACCCGACAGGGCCCGACAGGGCCCGACAGGGCCCAGTAGAGCCCGACAGAGCCCGACAGGGACCAGTAGAGCCCGACAGAGCCCGACAGAGCCCGACAGAGCCCGACAGAGCCCGACAGAGCCCGACAGAGCCCGACAGGGCCCGACAGGGCCCGACAGGTCCCAGTAGAGCCCGACAGAACCCGACAGAGCCCGAAAGGGCCCGACAGGGCCCGACAGGGCCCAGTAGAGCCCGACAGAGCCCGACAGAGCCCGACAGAGCCCGACAGAGCCCGACAGAGCCCAGTAGAGCCCGACAGAGCCCAGTAGAGCCCGACAGAGCCCGACAGAGCCCGACAGAGCCCGACAGAGCCCGACAGAGCCCGACAGGGCCCAGTAGAGCCCGACAGAGCCCAGTAGAGCCCGACAGAGCCCGACAGGGCCCGACAGGGCCCGACAGGGCCCAGTAGAGCCCGACAGAGCCCGACAGAGCCCGACAGAGCCCGACAGAGCCCGACAGAGCCCGACAGAGCCCGACAGAGCCCGACAGGGAACAGTAGAGCCCAGTAGAGCCCGACAGAGCCCGACAAAGCCCGACAGAGCCCGACAGAGCCCGACAGAGCCTGACAGAGCCCGACAGGGCCTGACAGGGCCCGACAGGTCCCGACAGGGCCCGACAGGGCCCAGTTTAGCCCAGTAGAGCCCGACAGGGCCCGACAGGGCCCAGTTTAGCCCAGTAGAGCCCGACAGGGCCCGACAGGGCCCAGTAGAGCCCGACAGAGCCCGACAGATCCCGACAGAGCCCAGTAGAGCCCGACAGAGCCCGACAGGGCCCAGTAGCGCCCAGTAGAGCCCGACAGGGCCCGACAGGGCCCGACAGGGCCCAGTAGAGCCCGACAGAGCCCGACAGGGCCCAGAAGAGCCCAGTAGAGCCCGACAGAACCCGACAGGGCCCGACAGAGCCCGACAGAGCCCGACAGGGCCCAGTAGAGCCCAGTAGAGCCCGACAGAGCCCGACAGAGCCCAGTAGAGCCCGACAGAGCCCAGTAGAGCCCGACAGAGCCCGACAGAGCCCGACAGGGAACAGTAGAGCCCAGTAGAGCCCGACAGAGCCCGACAGGGCCCGACAGGGCCCGAGAGGGAACAGTAGAGCCCAGTAGAGCCCGACAGAGCCCGACAGAGCCCGACAGAGCCCGACAGAGCCCGACAGAGCCCGACAGAGCCCGACAGGTCCCAGTAGAGACCGACAGAACCCGACAGAGCCCGACAGAGCCCGTCAGGGCCCGACAGGGCCCGACAGGGAACAGTAGAGCCCAGTAGAGCCCGACAAAGCCCGACAGAGCCCGACAGGGCCCGACAGGGCCCAGTTTAGCCCAGTAGAGCCCGACAGGGCCCGACAGGGCCCAGTTTAGCCCAGTAGAGCCCGACAGAGCCCGACAGGGCCCGACAGGGCCCGACAGGGCCCAGTAGAGCCCGACAGGGCCCAGTAGAGCCCGACAGAGCCCGACAGAGCCCGACAGAGCCCAGTAGAGCCCGACAGAGCCCGACAGGGCCCGACAGTGCCCGACAGAGCCCGACAGGGCCCGACAGGGCCCAGTAGCGCCCAGTAGAGCCCGACAGAGCCCGACAGGGCCCGACAGGGCCCAGTAGAGCCCGACAGAGCCCGACTGGGCCCAGTAGAGCCCAGTAGAGCCCGACAGAGCCCGACAGAGCCCGACAGAGCCCGACAGAGCCCGACAGAGCCCGACAGAGCCCAGTAGAACCCGGTAGAGCCCGACAGAGCCCGACAGAGCCCAGTAGAGCCCGACAGAGCCCAGTAGAGCCCGACAGAGCCCGACAGGGAACAGTAGAGCCCAGTAGAGCCCGACAGAGCCCGACAGAGCCCGACAGAGTCCGACAGGGCCCGACAGGGCCCGACAGGGAACAGTAGAGCCCGACAGGGCCCAGTAGAGCCCGACAGGGCCCGACAGGGCCCGACAGGGAACAGTAGAGCCCAGTAGAGCCCGACAGAGCCCGACAGAGCCCGACAGGGCCCGACAGGGCCCGACAGGGCCCAGTAGAGCCCGACAGAGCCCGACAGAGCCCGACAGAGCCCGACAGAGCCCGACAGAGCCCGACAGGGCCCGACAGGGCCCGACAGGGCCCGACAGAACCCGACAGGGCCCAACAGGGCCCGACAGGGCCCGACAGGGCCCTGTAGAGCCCGACAGGGCCCGATAGAGCCCGACAGGGACCAGTAGAGCCCGACAGAGCCCGACAGAGCCCGACAGAGCCCGACAGAGCCCGACAGAGCCCGACAGAGCCCGACAGAGCCCGACAGAGCCCGACAGGGCCCGACAGGGCCCAGTAGAGCCCGACAGAGCCCGACAGGGCCCGACAGAGCCCGACAGAGCCCGACAGAGCCCGACAGAGCCCAACAGGGCCCAGTAGAGCCCGACAGAGCCCGACAGAGCCCGACAGAGCCCGACAGAGCCCGACAGAGCCCGACAGAGCCCGACAGAGCCCGACAGAGCCCGACAGAGCCCGACAGAGCCCGACAGGGCAGAGTAGAGCCCAGTAGAGCCCGACAGAGCCCGACAGAGCCCGACAGGGACCGACAGGGACCGACAGGGACCGACAGGGACCGACAGGGACCGACAGAGCCCGACAGAGCCCGACAGGGCCCGACAGGGCCCGACAGGGCCCAGTAGAGCCTGACAGAGCCCGACAGAGCCCGACAGGGAACAGTAGAGCCCGACAGAGCCCGACAGAGCCCGACAGAGCCCGACAGAGCCCGTCAGGGCCCGTCAGGGCCCGTCAGGGCCCGACAGTGCCCGACAGGGAACAGTAGAGCCCAGTAGAGCCCGACAGGGCCCGACAGGGCCCAGTTTAGCCCAGTAGAGCCCAACAGGGCCCGACAGGGCCCAGTTTAGCCCAATAGGGCCCGAAAGGGCCCGACAGGGCCCGACAGGGCTCGACAGGGACCAGTAGAGCCCGACAGAGCCCGACAGAGCCCGACAGGGCCCAGTTTAGCCCAGCAGAGCCCGACAGAGCCCGACAGGGCCCGACAGGGCCCGACAGGGCCCGACAGGGCCCAGTAGAGCCCAGTAGAACCCGACAGAGCCCGACAGAGCCCGACAGAGCCCGACAGAGCCTAGTGGAGCCCGACAGAGCCCGACAGAGCCCAACAGGGCCCGACAGGGCCCAGTAGAGCCCAACAGAGCCCGACAGGGCCCAGTAGAGCCCGACAGGGCCCGACAGGGCGCAGTAGAGCCCGACAGAGCCCGACAGAGCCCGACAGAGCCCGACAGGGCCCGACAGGGCCCGACAGGGCCCGACAGGGAACAGTAGAGCCCAGTAGAGCCCGACAGAGCCCGACAGAGCCCGACAGAGCCCGACAGAGCCCGACAGAGCCCGACAGAGCCCGACAGGGCCCAGTAGAGCCCAGTAGAACCCGACAGAGCCCGACAGAGGCCGACAGAGCCTAGTGGAGCCCGACAGAGCCTAGTGGAGCCCGACAGAGCCCGACAGAGCCCGACAGGGCCCGACAGGGCCCAGTAGAGCCCGACAGAGCCCGACAGGCCCGACAGTGCCCGACAGGGCGCAGTAGAGCCCGACAGAGCCCGACAGAGCCCGACAGAGCCCGACAGAGCCCGACAGAGCCCGACAGAGCCCGACAGAGCCCGATAGGGCCCCGACAGGGCCCGACAGGGCCCGACAGAGCCCGACAGGGCCCGACAGGGCCCGACAGGGCCCGACAGGGCCCAGTAGAGCCCGACAGGGCCCGACAAAGCCCAGTAGAGCCCGACAGGGCCCGACAGAGCCCGACAGGGCCCGACAGGGCCCAGTAGAGCCCGGACAGGGCCCGACAGGGCCCAGTAGAGCCCGACAGGGCCCGACAGGGCCCGACAGGGCCCAGTAGAGCCCGCCAGGGCCCAGTAGAGCCCGCCAGGGCCCAGTAGAGCCCGCCAGAGCCCGACAGAGCCCGACAGGGAACAGTAGAGCCCAGTAGAGCCCGACAGAGCCCGACAGAGCCCGACAGAGCCCGACAGAGCCCGACAGAGCCCGTCAGGGCCCGTCAGGGCCCGACAGGGCCCGACAGGGAACAGTAGAGCCCGACAGAGCCCGACAGAGCCCGACAGAGCCCGACAGAGCCCGACAGAGCCCGACAGAGCCCGACAGAGCCCGACAGAGCCCGACAGGGCCCGACAGGGCCCAGTAGAGCCCGACAGAGCCCGACAGGGCCCAGTAGAGCCCGACAGGGCCCGACAGGGCCTGACAGGGCCCAGTAGAGCCCGACAGGGCCCGACAGGGCCCAGTAGAGCCCGACAGGGCCCGACAGGGCCCAGTAGAGCCCGACAGAGCCCGACAGGGCCCTACAGGGCCCAGTAGAGCCCGACAGAGCCCGACAGGGCCCGACAGGGCCCAGTAGCGCCCAGTAGAGCCCGACAGAGCCCGACAGAGCCCGACAGAGCCCGACAGAGCCCGACAGAGCCCGACAGAGCCCGACAGAGCCCGACAGGGCCCGACAGGGCCCAGTTTAGCCCAGTAGAGCCCGACAGGGCCCAGTAGAGCCCAGTAGAGCCCGACAGGGCCCAGTAGAGCCCGACAGAGCCCGACAGGGAACAGTAGAGCCCAGTAGAGCCCGACAGAGCCCGACAGGGCCCGACAGGGCCCGACAGGGAACAGTAGAGCCCAGTAGAGCCCGACAGAGCCCGACAGAGCCCGTTAGGGCCCGACAGGGCCCGACAGGGCCCGACAGGGCCCAGTTTAGCCCAGTAGAGCCCGACAGAGCCCGACAGAGCCCGACAGAGCCGACAGAGCCCGACAGAGCCCGACAGAGCCCAGTAGCGCCCAGTAGAGCCCGACAGAGCCCGACAGGGCGCAGTAGAGCCCAGTAGAGCCCAGTAGAGCCCAGTAGAGCCCGACAGAGCCCGACAGAGCCCGACAGAGCCCGACAGAGCCCGACAGAGCCCGACAGAGCCCGACAGAGCCCGACAGGGCCCAGTAGAGCCCGACAGAGCCCGACAGAGACCGACAGAGCCCGACAGGGCCCGACAGGGCCCGACAGGGCCCAGTAGAGCCCGACAGAACCTGACAGAGCCCGAAAGGGCCCGACAGGGCCCGACAGGGCCCAGTAGAGCCCGACAGGGCCCGACAGAGCCCGACAGAGCCCGACAGAGCCCGACAGGGCCCAGTAGAGCCCGACAGAGCCCGACAGGGCCCGACAGGGCCCGACAGGGAACAGTAGAGCCCAGTAGAGCCCGACAGAGCCCGACAGAGCCCGACAGAGCCCGACAGAGCCCGACAGAGCCCGACAGGGCCCGACAGGGCCCGACAGGGCCCAGTTTAGCCCAGTAGAGCCCGACAGGGCCCGACAGGGCCCAGTAGAGCCCGACAGGGACCAGTAGAGCCCGACAGAGCCCGACAGAGCCCGACAAAGCCCGACAAAGCCCGACAAAGCCCGACAGAGCCCGACAGAGTCCGACAGGGCCCGACAGGGCCCGACAGGGAACAGTAGAGCCCGACAGGGCCCAGTAGAGCCCGACAGGGCCCGACAGGGAACAGTAGAGCCCAGTAGAGCCCGACAGAGCCCGACAGAGCCCTACAGAGCCCGACAGGTCCCAGTAGAGCCCGACAGAACCCGACAGAGCCCGACAGGGCCCGACAGGGCCCAGTAGAGCCCGACAGAGCCCGACAGAGCCCGACAGAGCCCGACAGAGCCCGACAGAGCCCGACAGAGCCCGACAGAGCCCGACAGGGAACAGTAGAGCCCAGTAGAGCCCGACAGAGCCCGACAGAGTCCGACAGGGCCCGACAGGGCCCGACAGGGAACAGTAGAGCCCGACAGGGCCCAGTAGAGACCGACAGGGCCCGACAGGGCCCGACAGGGAACAGTAGAGCCCAGTAGAGCCCGACAGAGCCCTACAGAGCCCGACAGGGCCCGACAGGTCCCAGTAGAGCCCGACAGAGCCCGACAGAGCCCGACAGAGCCCGACAGGGCCCAGTAGAGCCCAGTAGAGCCCGACAGAGCCCGACAGAGCCCAGTAGAGCCCGACAGAGCCCAGTAGAGCCCGACAGAGCCCGACAGGGAACAGTAGAGCCCAGTAGAGCCCGACAGAGCCCGACAGGGCCCGACAGGGCCCGACAGGGAACAGTAGAGCCCAGTAGAGCCCGACAGAGCCCGACAGAGCCCGACAGAGCCCGACAGAGCCCGACAGAGCCCGACAGAGCCCGACAGGTCCCAGTAGAGACCGACAGAACCCGACAGAGCCCGACAGAGCCCGTCAGGGCCCGACAGGGCCCGACAGGGAACAGTAGAGCCCAGTAGAGCCCGACAAAGCCCGACAGAGCCCGACAGGGCCCGACAGGGCCCAGTTTAGCCCAGTAGAGCCCGACAGGGCCCGACAGGGCCCAGTTTAGCCCAGTAGAGCCCGACAGAGCCCGACAGGGCCCGACAGATCCCAGTAGAGCCCGACAGAGCCCAGTAGAGCCCGACAGGGCCCAGTAGAGCCCGACAGAGCCCGACAGAGCCCGACAGAGCCCAGTAGAGCCCGACAGAGCCCAGTAGAGCCCGACAGAGCCCGACAGGGCCCGACAGTGCCCGACAGAGCCCGACAGGGCCCGACAGGGCCCAGTAGCGCCCAGTAGAGCCCGACAGAGCCCGACAGGGCCCGACAGGGCCCAGTAGAGCCCGACAGAGCCCGACAGGGCCCGACAGGGCCCAGTAGAGCCCGACAGAGCCCGACTGGGCCCAGTAGAGCCCAGTAGAGCCCAGTAGAGCCCGACAGAGCCCGACAGAGCCCGACAGAGCCCGACAGAGCCCGACAGAGCCCGACAGAGCCCAGTAGAACCCGGTAGAGCCCGACAGAGCCCGACAGAGCCCAGTAGAGCCCGACAGAGCCCAGTAGAGCCCGACAGAGCCCAGTAGAGCCCGACAGAGCCCGACAGGGAACAGTAGAGCCCAGTAGAGCCCGACAGAGCCCGACAGAGCCCGACAGAGTCCGACAGGGCCCGACAGGGCCCGACAGGGAACAGTAGAGCCCGACAGGGCCCGACAGGGCCCGACAGGGAACAGTAGAGCCCAGTAGAGCCCGACAGAGCCCGACAGAGCCCGACAGGGCCCGACAGGGCCCGACAGGGCCCAGTAGAGCCCGACAGAGCCCGACAGAGCCCGACAGAGCCCGACAGAGCCCGACAGAGCCCGACAGGGCCCGACAGGGCCCGACAGAACCCGACAGGGCCCAACAGGGCCCGACAGGGCCCGACAGGGCCCTGTAGAGCCCGACAGGGCCCGACAGAGCCCGACAGGGACCAGTAGAGCCCGACAGAGCCCGACAGAGCCCGACAGAGCCCGACAGAGCCCGACAGAGCCCGACAGAGCCCGACAGAGCCCGACAGGGCCCGACAGGGCCCAGTAGAGCCCGACAGAGCCCGACAGAGCCCGACAGAGCCCGACAGAGCCCGACAGAGCCCGACAGAGCCCGACAAGGCCCAACAGGGCCCAGTAGAGCCCGACAGAGCCCGACAGAGCCCGACAGAGCCCGACAGAGCCCGACAGAGCCCGACAGAGCCCGACAGAGCCCGACAGAGCCCGACAGGGCCCGACAGGGCCCGACAGGGCAGAGTAGAGCCCAGTAGAGCCCGACAGAGCCCGACAGAGCCCGACAGGGACCGACAGGGACCGACAGGGACCGACAGGGACCGACAGGGACCGACAGAGCCCGACAGAGCCCGACAGGGCCCGACAGGGCCCGACAGGGCCCAGTAGAGCCTGACAGAGCCCGACAGAGCCCGACAGGGAACAGTAGAGCCCGACAGAGCCCGACAGAGCCCGACAGAGCCCGACAGAGCCCGTCAGGGCCCGTCAGGGCCCGACAGTGCCCGACAGGGCCCGACAGGGAACAGTAGAGCCCAGTAGAGCCCGACAGGGCCCGACAGGGCCCAGTTTAGCCCAGTAGAGCCCAACAGGGCCCGACAGGGCCCAGTTTAGCCCAATAGGGCCCGAAAGGGCCCGACAGGGCCCGACAGGGCTCGACAGGGACCAGTAGAGCCCGACAGAGCCCGACAGAGCCCGACAGGGACCAGTAGAGCCCGACAGAGCCCGACAGAGCCCGACAGGGCCCGACAGGGCCCGACAGGGCCCGACAGGGCCCGACAGAGCCCAGTAGAGCCCAGTAGAACCCGACAGAGCCCGACAGAGCCCGACAGAGCCCGACAGAGCCTAGTGGAGCCCGACAGAGCCCGACAGAGCCCAACAGGGCCCGACAGGGCCCGACAGGGCCCAGTAGAGCCCAACAGAGCCCGACAGGGCCCAGTAGAGCCCGACAGGGCCCGACAGGGCGCAGTAGAGCCCGACAGGGCCCGACAGAGCCCGACAGAGCCCGACAGGGCCCGACAGGGCCCGACAGGGCCCGACAGGGCCCGACAGGGAACAGTAGAGCCCAGTAGAGCCCGACAGAGCCCGACAGAGCCCGACAGAGCCCGACAGAGCCCGACAGAGCCCGACAGGGCCCAGTAGAGCCCAGTAGAACCCGACAGAGCCCGACAGAGGCCGACAGAGCCTAGTGGAGCCCGACAGAGCCCGACAGGGCCCGACAGGGCCCAGTAGAGCCCGACAGAGCCCGACAGGGCCCGACAGGGCGCAGTAGAGCCCGACAGAGCCCGACAGAGCCCGACAGAGCCCGACAGAGCCCGACAGAGCCCGACAGAGCCCGACAGAGCCCGACAGGGCCCGACAGGGCCCGACAGAGCCCGACAGGGCCCGACAGAGCCCGACAGGGCCCGACAGGGCCCGACAGAGCCCGACAGGGCCCAGTAGAGCCCGACAGGGCCCGACAAAGCCCAGTAGAGCCCGACAGGGCCCGACAGAGCCCGACAGGGCCCGACAGGGCCCAGTAGAGCCCGACAGGGCCCGACAGGGCCCGACAGGGCCCGACAGAGCCCGACAGGGCCCAGTAGAGCCCGCCAGGGCCCAGTAGAGCCCGCCAGGGCCCAGTAGAGCCCGCCAGAGCCCGACAGAGCCCGACAGGGAACAGTAGAGCCCAGTAGAGCCCGACAGAGCCCGACAGAGCCCGACAGAGCCCGACAGAGCCCGACAGAGCCCGTCAGGGCCCGTCAGGGCCCGACAGGGCCCGACAGGGAACAGTAGAGCCCGACAGAGCCCGACAGAGCCCGACAGAGCCCGACAGAGCCCGACAGAGCCCGACAGAGCCCGACAGGGCCCGACAGGGCCCGACAGGGCCCAGTAGAGCCCGACAGAGCCCGACAGGGACCAGTAGAGCCCGACAGGGCCCGACAGGGCCCGACAGGGCCCAGTAGAGCCCGACAGGGCCCGACAGGGCCCAGTAGAGCCCGACAGGGCCCGACAGGGCCCAGTAGAGCCCGACAGAGCCCGACAGGGCCCTACAGGGCCCAGTAGAGCCCGACAGAGCCCGACAGGGCCCGACAGGGCCCAGTAGCGCCCAGTAGAGCCCGACAGAGCCCGACAGAGCCCGACAGAGCCCGACAGAGCCCGACAGAGCCCGACAGGGCCCGACAGGGCCCAGTTTAGCCCAGTAGAGCCCGACAGGGCCCAGTAGAGCCCAGTAGAGCCCGACAGGGCCCAGTAGAGCCCGACAGAGCCCGACAGGGAACAGTAGAGCCCAGTAGAGCCCGACAGAGCCCGACAGGGCCCGACAGGGAACAGTAGAGCCCAGTAGAGCCCGACAGAGCCCGACAGAGCCCGTTAGGGCCCGACAGGGCCCGACAGGGCCCGACAGGGCCCAGTTTAGCCCAGTAGAGCCCGACAGAGCCCGACAGAGCCCGACAGAGCCCGACAGAGCCCAGTAGCGCCCAGTAGAGCCCGACAGAGCCCGACAGGGCGCAGTAGAGCCCAGTAGAGCCCAGTAGAGCCCGACAGAGCCCGACAGAGCCCGACAGAGCCCGACAGAGCCCGACAGAGCCCGACAGAGCCCAGTAGAGCCCGACAGAGCCCGACAGAGACCGACAGAGCCCGACAGGGCCCGACAGGGCCCGACAGGGCCCGACAGGGCCCAGTAGAGCCCGACAGAACCTGACAGAGCCCGAAAGGGCCCGACAGGGCCCAGTAGAGCCCGACAGGGCCCGACAGAGCCCGACAGAGCCCGACAGAGCCCGACAGAGCCCGACAGAGCCCGACAGGGCCCAGTAGAGCCCGACAGAGCCCGACAGGGCCCGACAGGGCCCGACAGGGAACAGTAGAGCCCAGTAGAGCCCGACAGAGCCCGACAGAGCCCGACAGAGCCCGACAGAGCCCGACAGGGCCCGACAGGGCCCGACAGGGCCCAGTTTAGCCCAGTAGAGCCCGACAGGGCCCGACAGGGCCCAGTAGAGCCCGACAGGGACCAGTAGAGCCCGACAGAGCCCGACAGAGCCCGACAAAGCCCGACAGAGCCCGACAGAGTCCGACAGGGCCCGACAGGGCCCGACAGGGAACAGTAGAGCCCGACAGGGCCCAGTAGAGCCCGACAGGGCCCGACAGGGCCCGACAGGGAACAGTAGAGCCCAGTAGAACCCGACAGAGCCCGACAGAGCCCTACAGAGCCCGACAGGTCCCAGTAGAGCCCGACAGAACCCGACAGAGCCCGACAGGGCCCGACAGGGCCCAGTAGAGCCCGACAGAGCCCGACAGAGCCCGACAGAGCCCGACAGAGCCCGACAGAGCCCGACAGAGCCCGCAGAGCCCGACAGAGCCCGACAGAGCCCGACAGAGCCCGACAGAGCCCGACAGAGCCCGACAGAGCCCGACAGAGCCCGACAGGGAACAGTAGAGCCCAGTAGAGCCCGACAGAGCCCGACAGAGTCCGACAGGGCCCGACAGGGCCCGACAGGGAACAGTAGAGCCCGACAGGGCCCAGTAGAGCCCGACAGGGCCCGACAGGGCCCGACAGGGAACAGTAGAGCCCAGTAGAGCCCGACAGAGCCCTACAGAGCCCGACAGGGCCCGACAGGTCCCAGTAGAGCCTGACAGAACCCGACAGAGCCCGACAGGGCCCGACAGGGACCAGTAGAGCCCGACAGAGCCCGACAGAGCCCGACAGAGCCTGACAGGGCCCAGTAGAGCCCAGTAGAGCCCGACAGGGCCAGACAGGGCCAGACAGGGCCAGACAGAACCCGACAGGGCCCGACAGGGCCCAGTAGAGCCCGACAGAGCCCGACAGAGCCCGACAGGGACCAGTAGAGCCCGACAGAGCCCGACAGAGCCCGACAGGGCCCGACAGGGCCCGACAGGGCCCGACAGGGCCCAGTAGCGCCCAGTAGAGCCCGACAGAGCCCGACAGAGCCCGACAGAGCCCGACAGAGCCCGACAGAGCCCAGTAGAGCCCAAGAGAGCCCGAGAGAGCCCGAGAGAGCCCGACAGAGCCCGACAGAGCCCGACAGAGCCCGACAGAGCCCGACAGAGCCCGACAGAGCCCGACAGAGCCCGACAGGGCCCGACAGGGCCCGACAGAGCCCGACAGGGCCCGACAGGGCCCGACAGGGCCCAGTAGAGCCCGACAGAGCCCGACAGAGCCCGACAGGGCCCGACAGGGCCCGACAGGGCCCAGTAGAGCCCGACAGAGCCTGACAGGGCCCGACAGGGCCCGACAGGGCAGAGTAGAGCCCAGTAGAGCCTGACAGAGCCCGACAGAGCCCGACAGGGCCCGACAGGGCCCAGTAGAGCCCGACAGAGCCCGACAGAGCCCGACAGGGAACAGTAGAGCCCAGTAGAGCCCGACAGAGCCCGACAGAGCCCGACAGAGCCCGACAGAGCCCGACAGGGCCCGACAGGGCCCGACAGGGCCCGACAGGGAACAGTAGAGCCCAGTAGAGCCCGACAGGGCCCGACAGGGCCCAGTTTAGCCCAGTAGGGCCCGAAAGGGCCCGACAGGGCCCGACAGGGCTCGACAGGGACCAGTAGAGCCCGACAGAGCCCGACAGAGCCCGACAGGAACCAGTAGAGCCCGACAGAGCCCGACAGAGCCCGACAGAGCCCGACAGGGCCCGACAGGGCCCGACAGGGCCCAGTAGAGCCCGACAGGGCCCGACAGAGCCCGACAGAGCCCGACAGAGCCCGACAGAGCCTAGTGGAGCCCGACAGAGCCCGACAGAGCCCGACAGAGCCCGACAGAGCCCGACAGAGCCCAGTAGAGCCCGACAGGGACCGACAGGGCCCAGTAGAGCCCGACAGGGCCCGACAGAGCCCGACAGAGCCCGACAGGGCCCGACAGGGCCCGACAGGGCGCAGTAGAGCCCGACAGAGCCCGACAGAGCCCGACAGAGCCCGACAGAGCCCGACAGAGCCCGACAGAGCCCGACAGGGCCCGACAGGGCCCGACAGGGCCCAGTAGAGCCCGACAGAGCCCGACAGGGCCCGACAAAGCCCAGTAGAGCCCGACAGAGCCCGACAGAGCCCGACAGGGCCCAGTAGAGCCCGACAGAGCCCGACAGAGCCCAGTAGAGCCCGACAGAGCCCGACAGAGCCCGACAGAGCCCAGTAGAGCCCGACACGGCCCGACAGAGCCCGACAGGGCCCGACAGAGCCCGACAGGGCCCGACAGGGCCCGACAGAGCCCGACAGAGCCCGACAGAGCCCAACAGAGTCCGACAGGGCCCAGTAGAGCCCGACAGGGCCCGACAGGGAACAGTAGAGCCCGACACAGCCCGACAAGGCCCGACAGAGCCCGAGAGAGCCCGTCAGGGCCCGACAGAGCCCGACAGGGAACAGTAGAGCCCAGTAGAGCCCGACAGAGCCCGACAGAGCCCGACAGGGCCCGACAGGGACCAGTAGAGCCCGACAGAGCCCGACAGGGCCCAACAGGGCCCAGTAGCGCCCAGTAGAGCCCGACAGAGCCCGACAGGGCGCAGTAGAGCCCAGTAGAGCCCGACAGAGCCCGACAGAGCCAGACAGGGCCCAGTAGAGCCCGACAGAGCCCGACAGAGCCCGACAGGGCCCGACAGGGCCCGACAGGTCCCAGTAGAGCCCGACAGAACCCGACAGAACCCGAAAGGGCCCGACAGGGCCCGACAGGGCCCAGTAGAGCCCGACAGAGCCCGACAGAGCCCGACAGAGCCCGACAGAGCCCGACAGAGCCCAGTAGAGCCCGACAGAGCCCGACAGGGCCCGACAGGGCCCAGTAGAGCCCGACAGAGCCCGACAGAGCCCGACAGAGCCCGACAGAGCCTGACAGGGCCCGACAGGGCCCGACAGGGAACAGTAGAGCCCAGTAGAGCCCGACAGAGCCCGACAGAGCCCGACAGAGCCCGACAGAGCCCGACAGGGCCTGACAGGTCCCGACAGGGCCCGACAGGGCCCAGTTTAGCCCAGTAGAGCCCGACAGGGCCCGACAGGGCCCAGTTTAGCCCAGTAGAACCCGACAGGGCCCGACAGGGCCCAGTAGAGCCCGACAGAGCCCGACAGAGCCCGACAGAGCCCGACAGAGCCCGACAGAGCCCGACAGAGCCCAGTAGAGCCCGACAGAGCCCGACAGGGCCCAGTAGCGCCCAGTAGAGCCCGACAGGGCCCGACAGGGCCCGACAGGGCCCAGTAGAGCCCGACAGAGCCCGACAGGGCCCAGAAGAGCCCAGTAGAGCCCGACAGAACCCGACAGGGCCCGACAGAGCCCGACAGAGCCCGACAGGGCCCGACAGGGCCCGACAGGGCCCGACAGGGCCCAGTAGAGCCCGACAGAGCCCGACAGAGCCCGACAGGGAACAGTAGAGCGCAGTAGAGCCCGACAGAGCCCGACAGAGCCCGACAGAGCCCGACAGGGCCCGACAGGGCCCGACAGGGCCCGACAGGGAACAGTAGAGCCCAGTAGAGCCCGACAGGGCCCGACAGGGCCCAGTTTAGACCAGTAGGGCCCGAAAGGGCCCGACAGGGCCCGACAGGGCTCGACAGGGACCAGTAGAGCCCGACAGAGCCCGACAGAGCCCGACAGGAACCAGTAGAGCCCGACAGAGCCCGACAGAGCCCGACAGGGCGCGACAGGGCCCAGTAGAGCCCGACAGGGCCCGACAGAGCCCGACAGAGCCCGACAGAGCCCGACAGAGCCTAGTGGAGCCCGACAGAGCCCGACAGAGCCCGACAGAGCCCGACAGAGCCCGACAGGGCCCAGTAGAGCCCGACAGGGCCCGACAGGGCCCAGTAGAGCCCGACAGAGCCCGACAGAGCCCGACAGGGCCCGACAGGGCCCGACAGGGCCCGACAGGGCCCAGTAGAGCCCGACAGAGCCCGACAGGGCCCGACAAAGCCCAGTAGAGCCCGACAGAGCCCGACAGAGCCCGACAGGGCCCAGTAGAGCCCGACAGAGCCCAGTAGAGCCCGACACGGCCCGACAGAGCCCGACAGGGCCCGACAGAGCCCGACAGGGCCCGACAGAGCCCGACAGGGCCCGACAGGGCCCGACAGGGCCCGACAGAGCCCGACAGAGCCCGACAGAGCCCGACAGAGCCCGACAGAGCCCGACAGGGCCCAGTAGAGCCCGACAGGGCCCGACAGGGAACAGTAGAGCCCAGTAGAGCCCGACACAGCCCGACAAGGCCCGACAGAGCCCGAGAGAGCCCGTCAGGGCCCGACAGAGCCCGACAGGGAACAGTAGAGCCCAGTAGAGCCCGACAGAGCCCGACAGAGCCCGACAGGGCCCGACAGGGACCAGTAGAGCCCGACAGAGCCCGACAGGGCCCAACAGGGCCCAGTAGCGCCCAGTAGAGCCCGACAGAGCCCGACAGGGCGCAGTAGAGCCCAGTAGAGCCCGACAGAGCCCGACAGAGCCCGACAGGGCCCAGTAGAGCCCAGTAGAGCCCGACAGAGCCCGACAGAGCCCGACAGGGCCCGACAGGGCCCGACAGAACCCGACAGAACCCGAAAGGGCCCGACAGGGCCCGACAGGGCCCAGTAGAGCCCGACAGAGCCCGACAGAGCCCGACAGAGCCCGACAGGGCCCGACAGGGCCCAGTAGAGCCCGACAGGGCCCAGTAGAGCCCGACAGGGCCCGACAGAGCCCGACAGGGCCCGACAGAGCCCGACAGAGCCCGACAGAGCCCGACAGAGCCCGACAGAGCCCGACAGAGCCCGACAGAGCCCGACAGGGCCCAGTTTAGCCCAGTAGAGCCCGACAGGGCCCGACAGGGCCCAGTTTAGCCCAGTAGAGCCCGACAGAGCCCGACAGGGCCCGACAGGGCCCGACAGGTCCCAGTAGAGCCCGACAGGGCCCAGTAGAGCCCGACAGAGCCCGACAGAGCCCGACAGAGCCCAGTAGAGCCCGACAGAGCCCGACAGGGCCCGACAGGGCCCGACAGGGCCCAGTAGCGCCCAGTAGAGCCCGACAGAGCCCGACAGGGCCCGACAGGGCCCAGTAGAGCCCGACAGAGCCCGACAGGGCCCAGTAGAGCCCAGTAGAGCCCAGTAGAGCCCGACAGAGCCCGACAGAGCCCGACAGAGCCCGACAGAGCCCGACAGAGCCCGACAGAGCCCGACAGAGCCCGACAGAGCCCAGTAGAGCCCGACAGAGCCCAGTAGAGCCCGACAGAGCCCAGTAGAGCCCGACAGAGCCCGACAGGGAACAGTAGAGCCCAGAAGAGCCCGACAGAGCCCGACAGAGCCCGACAGAGTCCGACAGGGCCCGACAGGGCCCGACAGGGAACAGTAGAGCCCGACAGGGCCCAGTAGAGCCCGACAGGGCCCGACAGGGAACAGTAGAGCCCAGTAGAGCCCGATAGAGCCCGACAGAGCCCTACAGAGCCCGACAGGTCCCAGTAGAGCCCGACAGAGCCCGACAGGGCCCGACAGGGCCCGACAGGGCCCAGTAGAGCCCGACAGAGCCCGACAGAGCCCGACAGAGCCCGACAGAGCCCGACAGGGCCCGACAGGGCCCGACAGAACCCGACAGGGCCCGACAGGGCCCGACAGAACCCGACAGGGCCCGACAGGGCCCGACAGGGCCCTGTAGAGCCCGACAGGGCCCGACAGGGCCCGACAGAGCCCGACAGGGACCAGTAGAGCCCGACAGAGCCCGACAGAGCCCGACAGAGCCCGACAGAGCCCGACAGGGCCCGACAGGGCCCGACAGGGCCCGACAGGGCCCAGTAGCGCCCAGTAGAGCCCGACAGAGCCCGACAGAGCCCGACAGAGCCCGACAAGGCCCAACAGGGCCCAGTAGAGCCCGACAGAGCCCGACAGAGCCCGACAGAGCCCGACAGAGCCCGACAGAGCCCGACAGAGCCCGACAGAGCCCGACAGAGCCCGACAGGGCCCGACAGGGCAGAGTAGAGCCCAGTAGAGCCCGACAGAGCCCGACAGAGCCCGACAGAGCCCGACAGGGACCGACAGGGACCGACAGGGACCGACAGGGACCGACAGGGACCGACAGGGACGGACAGGGACGGACAGGGACCGACAGGGACCGACAGAGCCCGACAGAGCCCGACAGAGCCCGACAGGGCCCGACAGGGCCCAGTAGAGCCTGACAGAGCCCGACAGAGCCCGACAGGGAACAGTAGAGCCCGACAGAGCCCGACAGAGCCCGACAGAGCCCGACAGAGCCCGACAGAGCCCGACAGAGCCCGTCAGGGCCCGTCAGGGCCCGACAGGGAACAGTAGAGCCCAGTAGAGCCCGACAGGGCCCGACAGGGCCCAGTTTAGCCCAGTAGAGCCCGACAGGGCCCAACAGGGCCCAGTTTAGCCCAGTAGGACCCGAAAGGGCCCGACAGGGCCCGACAGGGCTCGACAGGGACCAGTAGAGCCCGACAGAGCCCGACAGAGCCCGACAGAGCCCGACAGAGCCCGACAGAGCCCGACAGAGCCCGACAGAGCCCGACAGGGCCCAGTTTAGCCCAGTAGAGCCCGACAGGGCCCGACAGGGCCCAGTAGAGCCCGACAGGGCCCAGTAGAGCCCGACAGAGCTAGACAGAGCCCGACAGAGCCCGACAAAGCCCGACAAAGCCCGACAAAGCCCGACAGGGCCCAGTAGCGCCCAGTAGAGCCCGACAGGGCCCGACAGGGCCCAGTAGAGCCCGACAGAGCCCGACAGGGCCCAGAAGAGCCCAGTAGAGCCCGACAGAACCCGACAGGGCCCGACAGAACCCGACAGAGCCCGACAGGGCCCAGTAGAGCCCGACAGAGCCCGACAGAGCCCGACAGAGCCCGACAGAGCCCGACAGGGCCCTAAAGGGCCCGACAGGGCCCGACAGGGCCCGACAGGGCCCGACAGGGAACAGTAGAGCCCACTAGAGCCCGACAAAGCCCGACAGAGCCCGACAGAGCCCGACAGGGCCCAGTTTAGCCCAGTAGAGCCCGACAGGGCCCGACAGGGCCCAGTTTAGCCCAGTAGAGCCCGACAGGGCCCGACAGGGCCCGTCAGGACCCAGTAGAGCCCGACAGGGCCCAGTAGAGCCCGACAGAGCCCGACAGAGCCCGACAGGGCCCAGTAGAGCCCGACAGAGCCCGACAGGGCCCGACAGGGCCCGACAGGGCCCGACAGACCCGACAGAGCCCGACAGGGCCCAGTAGCGCCCAGTAGAGCCCGACAGAGCCCGACAGGGCCCGACAGGGCCTAGTAGAGCCCGACAGAGCCCGACAGGGCCCAGTAGAGCCCAGTAGAGCCCAGTAGAGCCCGACAGAGCCCGACAGAGCCCGACAGAGCCCGACAGAGCCCGACAGAGCCCGACAGAGCCCGACAGGGAACAGTAGAGCCCAGTAGAGCCCGACAGAGCCCGACAGAGCCCGACAGGGCCCGACAGGGCCCGACAGGGAACAGTAGAGCCCGACAGGGCCCAGTAGAGCCCGACAGGGCCCGACAGGGCCCGACAGGGAACAGTAGAGCCCAGTAGAGCCCGACAGAGCCCGACAGACCCCTACAGAGCCCGACAGGTCCCAGTAGAGCCCGACAGAACCCGACAGGGCCCGACAGGGCCCGACAGGGCCCAGTAGAGCCCGACAGAGCCCGACAGAGCCCGACAGAGCCCGACAGAGCCAGACAGAACCCGACAGGGCCCGACAGGGCCCAGTAGAGCCCGACAGAGCCCGACAGAGCCCGACAGGGACCAGTAGAGCCCGACAGAGCCCGACAGAGCCCGACAGAGCCCGACAGGGCCCGACAGGGCCCGACAGGGCCCGACAGGGCCCAGTAGCGCCCAGTAGAGCCCGACAGGGCCCAGTAGAGCCCGACAGAGCCCGACAGAGCCCGACAGAGCCCGACAGAGCCCGACAGAGCCCAGTAGAGCCCGACAGAGCCCGACAGGGCCCGACAGGGCCCGACAGGGCCCAGTAGCGCCCAGTAGAGCCCGACAGAGCCCGACAGGGCCCGACAGGGCCTAGTAGAGCCCGACAGAGTCCGACAGGGCCCAGTAGAGCCCAGTAGAGCCCTACAGAGCCCGACAGAGCCCGACAGACCCCGACAGAGCCCAGTAGAGCCCGACAGAGCCCGACAGAGCCCGACAGAGCCCGACAGAGCCCGACAGAGCCCGACAGAGCCCGACAGGGAACAGTAGAGCCCAGTAGAGCCCGACAGAGCCCGACAGAGTCCGACAGGGCCCGACAGGGCCCGACAGGGAACAGTAGAGCCCAGTAGAGCCCGACAGAGCCCGACAGAGCCCTACAGAGCCCGACAGGGCCCGACAGGGCCCAGTAGAGCCCGACAGAACCCGACAGAGCACGACAGGGCCCGACAGGGACCAGTAGAGCCCGACAGAGCCCGACAGAGCCCGACAGAGCCTGACAGGGCCCAGTAGAGCCCAGTAGAGCCCGACAGGGCCAGACAGGGCCAGACAGGGCCAGACAGGGCCAGACAGAACCCGACAGGGCCCAGTAGAGCCCGACAGAGCCCGACAGGGACCAGTAGAGCCCGACAGAGCCCGACAGAGCCCGACAGAGCCCGACAGAGCCCGACAGGGCCCGACAGGGCCCGACAGGGCCCAGTAGCGCCCAGTAGAGCCCGACAGAGCCCGACAGAGCCCGACAGAACCCGACAGAGCCCGACAGAGCCCGACAGAGCCCGACAGAGCCCAACAGAGCCCAACAGAGCCCAACAGAGCCCAACAGAGCCCAACAGAGCCCAGTAGAGCCCGAGAGAGCCCGACAGAGCCCGACAGAGCCCGACAGAGCCCGACAGAGCCCGACAGAGCCCGACAGGGCCCGACAGAGCCCGACAGGGCCCAGTAGAGCCCGACAGAGCCTGACAGGGCCCGACAGGGCCCGACAGGGCAGAGTAGAGCCCAGTAGAGCCTGACAGAGACCGACAGAGCCCGACAGGGCCCGACAGGGCCCGACAGGGCCCAGTAGAGCCCGACAGAGCCCGACAGAGCCCGACAGGGAACAGTAGAGCCCAGTAGAGCCCGACAGAGCCCGACAGAGCCCGACAGAGCCCGACAGGGCCCGACAGGGCCCGACAGGGCCCGACAGGGAACAGTAGAGCCCAGTAGAGCCCGACAGAGCCCGACAGAGCCCGACAGAGCCCGACAGAGCCCGACAGAGCCCGACAGAGCCCGACAGAGCCCGACAGAGTCAGACAGAGTCCGACAGAGTCCGACAGAGTCCGACAGGGCCCGACAGGGAACAGTAGAGCCCAGTAGAGCCCGACACAGCCCGACAAGGCCCGACAGAGCCCGACAGAGCCCGTCAGGGCCCGACAGAGCCCGACAGGGAACAGTAGAGCCCAGTAGAGCCCGACAGAGCCCGACAGAGCCCGACAGGGCCCGACAGGGCCCGACAGGGACCAGTAGAGCCCGACAGAGCCCGACAGGGCCCAACAGGGCCCAGTAGCGCCCAGTAGAGCCCGACAGAGCCCGACAGGGCGCAGTAGAGCCCAGTAGAGCCCGACAGAGCCTGACAGAGCCCGACAGGGCCCAGTAGAGCCCAGTAGAGCCCGACAGAGCCCGACAGAGCCCGACAGGGCCCGACAGGGCCCGACAGGTCCCAGTAGAGCCCGACAGAACCCGACAGAACCCGAAAGGGCCCGACAGGGCCCGACAGGGCCCAGTAGAGCCCGACAGAGCCCGACAGAGCCCGACAGAGCCCGACAGAGCCCGACAGAGCCCGACAGAGCCCGACAGAGCCCGACAGGGCCCGACAGGGCCCGACAGGGCCCGACAGGGCCCGACAGAGCCCGACAGAGCCCGACAGAGCCCGACAGGGCCCGACAGAGCCCAGTAGAGCCCGACAGAGCCCGACAGGGCCCGACAGGGCCCGACAGGGCCCGACAGGGCCCAGT